>NC_142285.1:38139582-38441367 GCF_965620075.1 Prunus avium
ACAATATTAAAATGTTTAATATTAGATGGGCTGGTTTTTGTTTTAATTATTAACTTCAGGGTCCAGGGTTCAAGTCACAGAGAGGGCACACTTGGGTATTTTTTTAATATTTTTTATTTTTACGTGTTTTCACCTGTTAATCTTACTTTGATGCTTTTGTCATTAAATTAGCTTGGCTGCGGCTTTGGATTTGGCGCTGATTAATAATAATTATATTAATCAAAGACTTGGGCCTTGGGGCTCTTGGGCTTTGGAGAACTTTAATTAAGGCACCCAAATAAAAATAAGTAATATATATATATATATATATATTTTTTGTTGAAATATAGGAGATATTAAGGCTAATAAGATATTACTTAATTACATATATTAAATTAAAGAGGTTAGCCAAAAAAAAGAGAGTAAAGAAACTAATTTTATATTTCAAAAATTAAAAATTTAAATAAAATAAACGTAACACCTTTCCCGACGAAATTTCGTCGGCATAGACCTATGCTGGCAAACTGTTGTCGGATAACGTTTTTCGCGACAAATAAACCTGTGCCGACGAAATTTCGTCGGGAAAGGTCTGTTGACCTGCCCCGACGAAATTTTGTCGGGAAAGGTCCTTTTAAAAAAAATAAATCTAAACTTAGGATATTTGGGTTAATTAATTTTTTTTAAAATTTTATTGTCAGTAATTAAATAATATATTTGATTTATCTAACTAGTAAAGTTAGTAATTATATTTTAATTATTATTTATTTAGTGAATAATTAGTATTAAAATTTTCAATTAACTTCATGAATTATGTTACTTAATAAATAGTAATTCAATCTTTCTGGTTTCTTTTTTCTTTTTTTCCTTTAATATTCACTAAGTAAAGCCTAACTACTAATCAAAGTGATTCAACAAGAGAGATACATATTAAAGGGTATAGCCGCGCGGCTGTACGCTTTTAATATATACACCAACATTAAAAATATAAATATGGATTTCTCTGTAGGCTTGCCTTTTGTGAACACCCCACATCGAAAATCCACTCCTACAGAGGTCGGTTTGCTAGAAGCGGCTTGAGTGCTGCAGACCCCTAAAAAACGTTGTTTTCTGCTGTAAAATTGGATTACATCTCCCAATGTAACAACACAGACAGGTTTTCCTTACATTTTCTTAATGTCATGCAAACTAAACTTCAGTTTTGAACATAGGAGACAGTAAGTGATGGGGAGGACTCATTTAAAATGTTTAATATTAGATGGAAAGTAGTGTTACAGTAGCAATATAGTATGGAGAGTGGTGTTCAAGTAAATATAACGAGCAACAATATTAAAATGTTTAATATTAGATGGGCTGGTTTTTGTTTTAATTATTAACTTCAGGGTCTAGGGTTCAAGTCACAGAGAGGGCACACTTGGGTATTTTTTTAATATTTTTTATTTTTATGTGTTTTCACCTGTTAATCTTACTTTGATGCTTTTGTCATTAAACTAGCTTGGCTATAGGCTCGGCTTTGGATTTGGCGCTGATTAATAATAATTATATTAATCAAAGACTTGGGCCTTAGGGCTCTTGGGCTCTTTTTTCTTTTTTTCCTTTAATATTCACTAAGTAAAGCCTAACTACTAATCAAAGTGATTCAAAAAGAGAGATACATATTAAAGGGTATATGTAAAACCAGCCCTAAGCTCTAAAAGCCTACAGAGGGGGGGTGAAGTAGGCTACAGGTCAAGGACCAACCAATTAAAAGTTCTTGTTAATTCATACACTCACACAAACAAACAATTAAGAGATTAACAAGGTAAGACACTTAACAGCTGAAAGTAAACAGCACACAAGAGTTGTTGACCCAGAAAACCCAAGAGGGTAAAAAACTGGGAGCACCAAGCTAGGAGAGTATCAATCCACTCATTAAGAAATACAATGAAATGAAGGAAGACTTAGCTTAATCTATCACCTATAGGCAGCTTCAATCACCCTTTCAGCAAGCACCATTTCTTTGTT
This sequence comes from Prunus avium, assembly GCF_965620075.1. Classification (NCBI taxonomy): domain Eukaryota; kingdom Viridiplantae; phylum Streptophyta; class Magnoliopsida; order Rosales; family Rosaceae; genus Prunus; species Prunus avium. The sequence continues at coordinate 38,141,563 of NC_142285.1, forward strand.
TCTTAGCAGCAAATCCTCTCATGAGCACCAAGCTCTAGTTGTATATGATATGATGTATGGAGTGAGTTGTGGTTTCACAAATTCATCTATCTCAATTATATAACATGATTGAGCCAGATAAACGAAACCTTAGTGTTGTGAAGAATAAACAGAAGGTAATGAATTTGAAGCAAATAGTTTATTTCAACATTACACCAACAAAAACAGTTCACAGCCGAAATCTTGTAAATGCATACTTGGAGAAGCTTATATGTATACTTTCAATCGTATACTCTCAAGCAGCATATACTAGCTGAAACATATATGAAGGTTTAGTTTAAAGAAAACGAGTCAGCCATTTTCCAAGAAGAACTCACAGAAAGCAAGTGATCTTTTATTAGCAATGCATGGGCTGAAGCCTTAAACCTAAACTGATCAGCAAGAAGCATCTATAAGGAGCTTGAGAAACTCAGTTTAAAAACAGGCTGCTGACCAAAAGAGAATAAACCAAGGACCGTGCAAGACAAAGCAAGTCAGAAAAAGAATAAACAAAAAGCAAGTGTTGTCTGTTTACTAAACACAAGAAACGGCACCTTGGGCAAAGTCTGAAGAGATAGTTTAAAACCTATTTACTTGGAGAGAGTGACAGCAACCAAGAGGAATGGGTTTAAACTAATAAACAAAAAGAAGAACTTTGAACCAAGAAAATAAAACCGTTAGAGAGTAAGTGAGTTACTCTCATGTGTTTGTCAGTTTTAAGGATGGGAAGAATTTTATAAAAACTATCAAGGCTGATTTAAACAGAACGTTTGTTAACGGCATGCAAAAGACGAAGGTTGGATTAATACGCAAGACCACGTATGAATCCAGTAAGGAAGCAAAAGGCAAAAAAGAACGTTGGATCAATACACGTGATCATGTATTAATCCAGTGAAAATGCATATGAGTTTTACCTTTGGTAGCAACGTGATGACTGTGATGATCTTCAATCTATTTCAGTCTTAACCTCTAAACTATCTTAGAAACTAAGAATTAATACAATGGTTTTGTGGAATTACAAGAGAAGAGCCAAACATAAAAATACAATCCTTACAATCTCCCCCTTTGGCCTTTTCTTAAACAAAACCATAAGATTCAATTCTAGACAGAAACTGAACTGAAGGAATTTTGACAAGGTACCTGCACAACCTTCACAAGAAGAGTTAAAAGCTTCAACAGAAACACAGATTTTATAGAAGCATTTAATAAGATTAACAGAAAGTTGTACTTGTACAAAATAACAACAACACAGAATTGAAACAGTTTCCAAAATTCTCCCCCTTTTTGTCTTAGAAAAGACAAAGGGATCACAGAGAAAACTAGAACAGCAAGAACAAAACAACAGAGACAGCAATTCCAACTTAGCAGGTGCACAGAGCTCCCCCATAGTGAGTGCACATAGGTCCCCCTTAGTGTGAGATCCGACACTTCCTGGCAGGAAGCTTCCTCACCGTAAGAATGTTTGGAGTAGCAGCAGGAGCAGGGGAAGGAAGACCAGATTCACCGGGAGCATCTTCAGTAGATTTTCGCTTGTGAGATTTGAGAAGTGTGCTAATGAAGTCCTCATCCGAGGCAGAATCAGTAATGTCTTCCTCAACAGAGTTGGTAGGATCAGAGGAAACAAGAGAGGCGGATTTTGAAGAGGGAACAACACCCTGGAGACCATGAGACACCAACAAGTTTTGAATGGCAATGATGGAGGCTTGGTTGGCAGAAATGGCATTGGACATTTCCTTTAACAGATCATGCATGGTGTCTAGTTTGGATTGTAGTGCAAGAATTGCACTGTCAGAGGAAGAACTGGAAGACGGAGCAGTGGTAGGCAGCCGTTTTGAACTGGTGGAGGCAGCATTACTGCGTTTGAAAGAGGTGGCATTCACAGAGAGAGGAAGACGTCTGGAGTCAGAGAAAAACACAGGACACCCGGCTTGAAGAGCAAGAGAAGTAATCAAGGAGGGAAAGACAAGCCAAGTAGATTTGTCATCCTTGTTTTGAACTCCAGCAGTGGGGTCTCCTAGGACGACATCACTAGGATGATTCCTACCGACCCAAGGAGCAGGACTAGGTGCCACAGGTTCTGTGTGAACAACCTCACGGGATATAGGCTCAATAGGTTTAGGAGGAGGTGGTTCAGTGACAACTGACACGGGGTTTTCCTTTTCCATTTCAAACAAGTTAACATCATCACAGCAAGGTATCGAATTTTTCAAGGAGTCATTTATAACAACATTACTAGACTCCATCATAGTCTTTGTTCGATTGTTGAAGACTCTATAAGCTCTGCTATTGGTCGAGTAACCAAGGAAGATACCTTCATCACTCTTGGAATCAAATTTTGCTAGATGCTCCCTATCTCTCAAGATGTAACAAACACTGCCAAAGACTCTAAAGTACTTTAGGTTAGGTTTCTTATCATTCCATAGCTCATAGGGAGTTTTGCTGGACGTTGGCCTGAGATAAACTCTATTTATTACATAACAGGCAGTGTTGATTGCCTCAGCCCAAAAATGTTTGGGCAGTTCCTTACTGGAGAGCATTACCCTGGCCATCTCAATTAAGACCCTATTCTTCCTTTCAACTACACCATTTTGTTGAGGTGTGATAGGAGAGGAGAAATCATGCCTAATTCCTAACTCATCACAGTACTCAATGAAAGATGAGTTATCAAACTCAGTTCCATGATCACTCCTAATTCTAGACAGGAGTTTCACTTTTCTACCCTTTTCATTTTGCATTTTATTCATGATAGATTTAAAGTGAACAAAGGTTTCTCCTTTATCTTTTAGAAAAGCTACCCAAGTAAATCTAGAGAAATCATCAACAATTACCAGGATGTACTTCTTTCCTCCTAGGCTGATGGTTTGAATAGGTCCAACTAAGTCAATGTGAACAAGTTCCAGGAGTTTGGTGGTAGTCATGGAGTTAACAATTCCATGACCAGACTTAGTTTGTTTTCCTAGTTGGCACCCACGAATCTTGAGGAACTAACAAACTTAGGAATACCCCTCACTATTTCCTTTTTAGACAGAATCTCAAGGTCCTTGAGATTGACATGGCCTAGTCTTTGATGCCACAATGACATAGAGTTGTCAATTGAGAGGTTACACGCAACATTTTTGAGAAACAAATTAGTCTCCACACAGTAGCAGTTATCACTCGATCTTAAGCCAGTCAGGATAGTTTTTCCTTCGTTATTTGAGACAGTACACCTTTCTCTAGTGAAACGAACATCACAAGTGTCTTGGTCGCAGAGTTGACTTATGCTTATTAGATTTGACTTTAGATTTTCAACAAGCAAGACATTCTCAAGTTTATCAATCCCTGGAGCAGATATGTTTCCCTTACCTAAGATTTTAGACTTACTACCATCACCAAAAGTGACACTACCAAGGTTGGATATGGGAGAGAATTCACAGAAGTAACTCTTATCACCAGTCATGTGTCTAGAGCAACCACTATCAAAATACCAAAGATTAGAGTTTTGAACAGATAAGGCATTTAGGACAACTAGACAGGTTTCATTTTTGTTCAACCATATCCTCTTGGTTGGAGGACTGATCCTGTGAAGAGGTTTTAGACGATTTGAGATGATGGCTACTTCCTTTAAGAGACTTTGGACTTGATTTTCTAAGGCAAGATGATTCTTTCTTAGTATAAAGCAGTTAGGTCTAATGTGCCCCTTTTTGTTACAGAAGTGGCACACCGGGATGAAGGAATTTCTCTTAGAGGAATCTGATCCAGAGGGAAAAACTGTAGGTGTTTTGACTTTTGTGGATTGGTACTGCTTAGAGACGGATTGACCCTGCGAACTGAAGTTTTGTGCAGAGACTGACTTGTATTGATCCATGGAGATTTTGGACTCATCCATTATCTGCACAGAATCCACAGCCTTTACAAATTTCACTTTGTCACTCATCTTGACTGTTTCAGAGGTGAATCCTAGACCTGACTTGTCACCATAAGGTTTCCCTGAGTTTAACATGTTGTCTATCTTTTCAGCACCGATAGTGAGGTTAATTTCTCTCTTTCTAGACATATCTAAGTCAAATTTCAACTGTTCAATCTCTTGCTTGAGTTGACTCACATGACTAGAGAGACCTGAGTTTTCCTGTTGAAGCATGACAATTTTATTTGAGAGATGTACACTTTGCTTCTTTATATTGTAAGAAACTTTCACAAGTTCCTCATACTTTTGGATTAACTCTTCTTCACTATCAACTAGTTCTACCTCAAGATCCTCATAAGACTCAGTGGTGGATTTTGCCATAAAGGCCACGACACTTTCATCATCATCAGAGTCATTTAAGGACTCACTGTCACTATCACTCCAGGTGGTCTTTAAAGCTTTGTCTTTCGACTGATTTTTCCTTTTAAGAGTGTTCGCACACTCAGGAGCTATATGACCTATTCCACCACATTCATAGCATTTAATGGAACCTCTTGGTTTCTTTTCTCTGGAATCAAAATGAACAGCGTTCTTATTTTTGTCAAGGCCAGAGTTTGATTGGAAATGATTTCGACTACCCCCTGGTTTTCTAAACTTAAGAATCTTTCTAAACTGCCTGGTAAAAAGCGCCATCTCGTCCTCCGTGACAAGATTATCTAGAGAGGAAGAACTTTCTTCCTCTTTGACAGACTTGAGGGCAATATTTTTGGCTTTCTTAGAGAGGTTCATATTCATTTCCATTTCATAGGTTCTAAACGACCCTATGACTTGATGGAGTTTAACAGTTGTGAGATCTCTCATTTCAGAGAAAGCAGTTCTCTTAGCATCGAACCTACTGGGCAAGGATCTCAGGAATTTTTTTATCAACTTTATTTCGGGAATTTTTTCACCTAGGTTGTGTGAGGAGTTGGCAAAGGCACTGAACTTGGCATAGAATTCTTGGATAGTTTCTGAGTCTTGCATTCTAAGACTCTCGAACTCAGCGCTGACCATATCTAACTTAGCTTCTTTCACTTTTGCATCTCCTTCATGAGTGAGCCTGAGAATATCCCAAGCTTCTTTAGAAGTTTCACAATTTTCAATATAGGCAAATTGTTCTGGGTTCACAGCAACAAACAAAGCATTCAAGGCTTTCCTATTTGAGTTTGCTAGGGCCTGTTCTTCAACAGACCAATCATCCTCCTCTTTAAGTACTCGTTCCCCAAAGGGATTTATGGTGGTTGGAGGATTCCAACCATCTGCAGTCATTTTCCAGGCCTTAGAGTCTAAGGCAAGTAAGAAGGCACGCATCTTATGTTTCCAAGCAGAGTAGTATTCACCATTGAATAATGGTGGGTGAGCCACAGAGCCATGAGCTCTATCTCTTTCCATAGAGATGACTTAGAGACGGATCTACACTACTTAGGGTGTAGTGCCCGCTCTGATACCAATTGTAAAACCAGCCCTAAGCTCTAAAAGCCTACAGAGGGGGGGTGAAGTAGGCTACAGGTCAAGGACCAACCAATTAAAAGTTCTTGTTAATTCATACACTCACACAAACAAACAATTAAGAGATTAACAAGGTAAGACACTTAACAGCTGAAAGTAAACAGCACACAAGAGTTGTTGACCCAGAAAACCCAAGAGGGTAAAAAACTGGGAGCACCAAGCTAGGAGAGTATCAATCCACTCATTAAGAAATACAATGAAATGAAGGAAGACTTAGCTTAATCTATCACCTATAGGCAGCTTCAATCACCCTTTCAGCAAGCACCATTTCTTTGTTTCTTAGCAGCAAATCCTCTCATGAGCACCAAGCTCTAGTTGTATATGATATGATGTATGGAGTGAGTTGTGGTTTCACAAATTCATCTATCTCAATTATATAACATGATTGAGCCAGATAAACGAAACCTTAGTGTTGTGAAGAATAAACAGAAGGTAATGAATTTGAAGCAAATAGTTTATTTCAACATTACACCAACAAAAACAGTTCACAGCCGAAATCTTGTAAATGCATACTTGGAGAAGCTTATATGTATACTTTCAATCGTATACTCTCAAGCAGCATATACTAGCTGAAACATATATGAAGGTTTAGTTTAAAGAAAACGAGTCAGCCATTTTCCAAGAAGAACTCACAGAAAGCAAGTGATCTTTTATTAGCAATGCATGGGCTGAAGCCTTAAACCTAAACTGATCAGCAAGAAGCATCTATAAGGAGCTTGAGAAACTCAGTTTAAAAACAGGCTGCTGACCAAAAGAGAATAAACCAAGGACCGTGCAAGACAAAGCAAGTCAGAAAAAGAATAAACAAAAAGCAAGTGTTGTCTGTTTACTAAACACAAGAAACGGCACCTTGGGCAAAGTCTGAAGAGATAGTTTAAAACCTATTTACTTGGAGAGAGTGACAGCAACCAAGAGGAATGGGTTTAAACTAATAAACAAAAAGAAGAACTTTGAACCAAGAAAATAAAACCGTTAGAGAGTAAGTGAGTTACTCTCATGTGTTTGTCAGTTTTAAGGATGGGAAGAATTTTATAAAAACTATCAAGGCTGATTTAAACAGAACGTTTGTTAACGGCATGCAAAAGACGAAGGTTGGATTAATACGCAAGACCACGTATGAATCCAGTAAGGAAGCAAAAGGCAAAAAAGAACGTTGGATCAATACACGTGATCATGTATTAATCCAGTGAAAATGCATATGAGTTTTACCTTCGGCAGCAACGTGATGACTGTGATGATCTTCAATCTATTTCAGTCTTAACCTCTAAACTATCTTAGAAACTAAGAATTAATACAATGGTTTTGTGGAATTACAAGAGAAGAGCCAAACATAAAAATACAATCCTTACAGTATAGCCGCGCGGCTATACGCTTTTAATATATACACCAACATTAAAAATATAAATATGGATTTCTCTGTAGGCTTGCCTTTTGTGAACACCCCACATCGAAAATCCACTCCTACAGAGGTCTAGATAAACAAAGCACTATGATGGTTTGCTAGAAGCGGCTTGAGTCCTGCAGACCCCTAAAAAATGTTGTTTTCTGCTGTAAAATTGGATTACATCTTCCAATGTAACAACACAGACAGGTTTTCCTTACATTTTCTTAATGTCATGCAAACTAAACTTCAGTTTTGAACATAGAAGACAGTAAGTGATGGGGGGGACTCATTTAAAATGTTTAATATTAGATGGAAAGTAGTGTTACAGTAGCAATATAGTATGTTGAGTGGTGTTCAAGTAAATATAACGAGCAACAATATTAAAATGTTTAATATTAGATGGGCTGGTTTTTGTTTTAATTATTAACTTCACGGTCCAGGGTTCAAGTCACAGAGAGGGCACACTTGGGTATTTTTTTAATATTTTTTATTTTTACGTGTTTTCACATGTTAATCTTACTTTGATGCTTTTGTCATTAAATTAGCTTAGCTATAGGCTCGGCTTTGGATTTGGTGCTAATTAATAATAATTATATTAATCAAAGACTTGGGACTTGGGGCTCTTGGGCTTTGGAGAACTTTAATTAAGGCACCCAAATAAAAATAAGTAATATATATATATATATATATATACATATATTTTTTTTTTTGAAATATAGGAGATATTAAGGCTAATAAGATATTACTTAATTACATATATTAAATTAAAGAGGTTAGCCAAAAAAAAAGAGTAAAGAAACTAATTTTATATTTCAAAAATTAAAAATTTAAATAAAATAAACGTAACACCTTTCCCGACGACATTTCGTCGGCAAAGACCTATGCCGGCAAACTGTTGTCGGATAACGTTTTTCGCGACAAATAAACCTGTGCCGACGAAATTACGTCGGGAAAGGTCTGCTGACCTGCCCCGACGAAATTTTGTCGGGAAAGGTCCTTTAAAAAAAAAAAATCTAAACTTAGGATATTTGGGTTAATTAATTTTTTTTTAAATTTTATTGTTAGTAATTAAATAATATATTTGATTTATCTAACTAGTAAAGTTAGTGATTATATTTTAATTATTATTTATTTAGTGAATAATTAGTATTAAAATTTTCAATTAACTTCATGAATTATGTTACTTAATAAATAGTAATTCAATCTTTCTTGTTTCTTTTTTCTTTTTTTCCTTTAATATTCACTAAGTAAAGCCTAACTACTAATCAAAGTGATTCAAAAAGAGAGATACATATTAAAGGGTATAGCCGCGCGGCTATACGCTTTTAATATATACACCAACATGAAAAATATAAATATGGATTTCTCTGTAGGCTTGCCTTTTGTGAACACCCCACATTGAAAATCCACTCCTACAGAGGTCTTTATAAACAAAGCACTATGATGGTTTTCTAGAAGCGGCTTGAGTCCTGCAGACCCCTAAAAAACGTTGTTTTCTGCTGTAAAATTGGATTACATCTTCCAATGTAACAACACAGACAGGTTTTCCTTACATTTTCTTAATGTCATGCAAACTAAACTTCAGTTTTGAACATAGGAGACAGTAAGTGATGGGGAGGACTCATTTAAAATGTTTAATATTAGATGGAAAGTAGTGTTACAGTAGCAATATAGTATGGAGAGTGGTGTTCAAGTAAATATAACGAGCAACAATATTAAAATGTTTAATATTAGATGGGCTGGTTTTTGTTTAATTATTAACTTCAGGGTCCAGGGTTCAAGTCACAGAGAGGGCACACTTGGGTATTTTTTTAATATTTTTTATTTTTACGTGTTTTCACCTGTTAATCTTACTTTGATGCTTTTGTCATTAAATTAGCTTGGCTATAGGCTCGGCTTTGGATTTGGCGCTGATTAATAATAATTATATTAATCAAAGACTTGGGCCTTGGGGCTCTTGGGCTTTGGAGAACTTTAACTAAGGCACCCAAATAAAAATAAGTTATATATATATATATATATATATATATATATATATATATATATATATATATATATATTTGAAATATAGGAGATATTAAGGCTAATAAGATATTACTTAATTACATATATTAAATTAAAGAGGTTAGCCAAAAAAAAAAGAGTAAAGAAACTAATTTTATATTTCAAAAATTAAAAATTTAAATAAAATAAACGTAACATCTTTCCCGACGAAATTTCGTCGGCATAGATCTATGCCGGCAAACTGTTGTCGGATAACGTTTTTCGCGACAAATAAACCTGTGCCGACGACATTTCGTCGGGAAAGGTCTGTTGACCTGCCCCGACGAAATTTTGTCGGGAAAGATCCTTTTAAAAAAAATAAATCTAAACTTAGGATAATTGGGTTAATTAATTTTTTTTAAAATTTTATTGTTAGTAATTAAATAATATATTTGATTTATGTAACTAGTAAAGTTAGTAATTATATTTTAATTATTATTTATTTAGTGAATAATTAGTATTAAATTTTTCAATTAACTTCATGAATTATGTTACTTAATAAATAGTAATTCAATCTTTCTTGTTTCTTTTTTCTTTTTTTCCTTTAATATTCACTAAGTAAAGCCTAACTACTAATCAAAGTGATTCAAAAAGAGAGATACATATTAAAGGGTATAGCCGCGCGGCTATACGCTTTTAATATATACACCAACATTATAAATATAAATATGGATTTCTTTGTAGGCTTGCCTTTTATGAACACCCCACATCGAAAATCCACTCATACAGAGGTCTTTATAAACAAAGCACTATGATGGTTTTCTAGAAGCGGCTTGAGTCCTGCAGACCCCTAAAAAACGTTGTTTTCTGCTGTAAAATTGGATTACATCTTCCAATGTAACAACACAGACAGGTTTTCCTTACATTTTCTTAATGTCATGCAAACTAAACTTCAGTTTTGAACATAGGAGACAGTAAGTGATGGGGAGGACTCATTTAAAATGTTTAATATTAGATGGAAAGTAGTGTTACAGTAGCAATATAGTATGGAGAGTGGTGTTCAAGTAAATATAACGAGCAACAATATTAAAATGTTTAATATTAGATGGGTTGGTTTTTGTTTTAATTATTAACTTCAGGGTCCAGTGTTCAAGTTACAGAGAGGGCACACTTGGGTTTTTTTTTAAATATTTTTTATTTTTACGCGTTTTCACCTGTTAATCTTACTTTGATGCTTTTGTCATTAAATTAGCTTGGCTATAGGCTCGGCTTTGGATTTGGCGCTGATTAATAATAATTATATTAATCAAAGACTTGGGCCTTGGGGCTCTTGGGCTTTGGAGAACTTTAATTAAGGCACCCAAATAAAAATAAGTAATATATATATATATATATATATATATATATATATATATATATATATTTTGTTGAAATATAGGAGATATTAAGGCTAATAAGATATTACTTAATTACATATATTAAATTAAAGAGGTTAGCCAAAAAAAAAAAAGAGTAAAGAAACTAATTTTATATTTCAAAAATTAAAAATTTAAATAAAATAAACGTAACACCTTTCCCGACGAAATTTCGTCGGCATAGAGCTATGCCGGCAAACTGTTGTCGGATAACGTTTTTCGCGACAAATATACCTGTGCCGACGACATTTCATCGGGAAAGGTCTGTTGACCTGCCCCGACGAAATTTTGTCGAGAAAGGTCCTTTTAAAAAAAATAAATCTAAACTTACGATATTTGGGTTAATTAATTTTTTTTAAAATTTTATTGTTAGTAATTAAATAATATATTTGATTTATGTAACTAGTAAAGTTAGTAATTATATTTTAATTATTATTTATTTAGTGAATAATTAGTATTAAATTTTTCAATTAACTTCATGAATTATGTTACTTAATAAATAGTAATTCAATCTTTCTTGTTTCTTTTTTCTTTTTTTCCTTTAATATTCACTAAGTAAAGCCTAACTACTAATCAAAGTGATTCAAAAATAGAGATACATATTAAAGGGTATAGCCGCGCGGCTATACGCTTTTAATATATACACCAACATTAAAAATATAAATATGGATTTCTCTGTAGGCTTGCCTTTTGTGAACACCCCACATTGAAAATCCACTCCTACAGAGGTCTTTATAAACAAAGCACTATGATGGTTTTCTAGAAGCGGCTTGAGTCCTGCAGACCCCTAAAAAACGTTGTTTTCTGCTGTAAAATTGGATTACATCTTCCAATGTAACAACACAGACAGGTTTTCCTTACATTTTCTTAATGTCATGCAAACTAAACTTCAGTTTTGAACATAGGAGACAGTAAGTGATGGGGAGGACTCATTTAAAATGTTTAATATTAGATGGAAAGTAGTGTTACAGTAGCAATATAGTATGGAGAGTGGTGTTCAAGTAAATATAACGAGCAACAATATTAAAATGTTTAATATTAGATGGGCTGGTTTTTGTTTTAATTATTAACTTCATGGTCCAGGGTTCAAGTCACAGAGAGGGCACACTTGGGTATTTTTTTAATATTTTTTATTTTTACGTGTTTTCACCTGTTAATCTTACTTTGTTGCTTTTGTCATTAAATTAGCTTGGCTATAGGCTCGGCTTTGGATTTGGCGCTGATTAATAATAATTATATTAATCAAAGACTTGGGCCTTGGGGCTCTTGGGCTTTGGAGAACTTTAATTAAGGCACCCAAATAAAAATAAGTAATATATATATATATATATATATATATATTTTGTTGAAATATAGGAGATATTAAGGCTAATAAGATATTACTTAATTACATATATTAAATTAAAGAGGTTAGCCAAAAAAAAGAGAGTAAAGAAACTAATTTTATATTTCAAAAATTAAAAATTTAAATAAAATAAACGTAACACCTTTCCCGACGAAATTTCGTCGGCATAGAGCTATGCCGGCAAACTGTTGTCGGATAACGTTTTTCGCGACAAAGAAACCTGTGCCGACGAAATTTCATCGGGATAGGTCTGTTGACCTGCCCCGACGAAATTTTGTCGGGAAAGGTCCTTTTAAAAAAAATAAATCTAAACTAAGGATATTTGGGTTAATTATTTTTTAAAAAAATTTTATTGTTAGTAATTAAATAATATATTTGATTTATCTAACTAGTAAAGTTAGTAATTATATTTTAATTATTATTTATTTAGTGAATAATTAGTATTAAAATTTTCAATTAACTTCATGAATTATGTTACTTAATAAATAGTAATAAACGGCCTTGTAGTTCAGGCCGTGAACCTAACAGCCGAGACTAGTTCCTCTCTCGGTTACAATCGTTTGATTAGAAGACCAGTTCAAACAGGCGCACCACTTATCCATCCTACACTCATCAACATCTCGACGCACGGTAGACCGTGCTGGCACGCCCGCGCACAACCGCACCGCACCTAAAAGCAGGAAACCGCGTGTCAACGCATATCCCCTAGGCCCGGAACTCCAGGCCGTGAGATTTGCGCGGCAGACAAACTCCTGTGATGTGAATTCTCCCCCACGATCTGTTCTAAGACTCCATAAGAATGTCCCGGTTTCCTTCTCAACTCTTGCTTTGTAGGACTTGAATTTGGCAAATTCTTCTGACTTCTCTACCAAGAAGTAAACCCAAGTTTTCCTGCTGAAATCATAAATGAAAGTGATGAGATACCGTTTCTTGCTGTTTGAAATTGGGTTGATGGGTCCGCATATGTCAGCGTGCACCAGCTGAAGAATGTTGGAGGCTCTCCACATGCTTTTGTTGGGAAATGGAACACGGTGCTGCCTTCCTACCAAGCAGTCTTCACACATCGTTTGAGAGGCTCTAAACTGAGGTAACCCTTTCACCATGTTCTTTTGTTGGAGCACTTTGAGCCCATTCCAACTGAGATGCCCATATCGACAATGCCAAAGGTTTGCTTGATCTGTGGTAAGTGAGGAGAAGCATTGTTGTTCCTTTGGTGAGCAACGAGCGAGCACAGCAAACATCCTGTTATGTGTTATCTCAGTTTCCAAGATTAAACCTTTCTCAGAATGAAAGATTTTGCATTTTCCATGTTGGATAAGCACTGCCATCCCCTTTTCTTGCAACTGACCGATGCTCAACAAATTGTTTTTCAAATCTGGTACGTAGAATACTCCTGTGATCATAAGCACAATTCCATTTACCTCCATTCGAACCTTACCCTTTCCTTGTATAGTAAGCCTTGAATCGTTGCCCAGCTTCACTGATTCTCTAAAGCTGCTATCGAGATCACAAAACATGTCTTTGTTGCTACACATGTGATTACTACAGCCAGAATCAAGAAACCAAATGTGCTCAGATGCAGCCCCTTTGAAATCCACAAGAGCCATCAACAACATCTCCTCTTTTGCTTCTGCATAATTTGCTGTTTGTTCCTTGACTCTCTTAGGACATTCCCATTGAAAGTGCCCTAACTCATGACAGTTGTAGCACTCTATGGTAGATTTGTCGAACTCAAACCTATCCCTTCCTCTTCCTCTTCCTCGGTAGGTGCCTCGGCCTCCACCTCTTCCTCCTTGCTGCGGTCCATGAGTAATTTGAAGGGCTTGTTCGTCTACCGCATGCCGGCTGACCCTTTGTTCATGCACCAAAAGACTGCTTTGGAGCTCATCTATGGACAGAGTGTCCAGGTCATGTGATTCCTCAATAGAACATACAACGTAATCATATTTTGAAGTCATAGACCTCAAAATCTTTTCAATGATTACCACATCATCCATTTTCTCCCCATGAATTCTCATCTTGTTGGCTATGATGAGAGTTCTTCCGAAGTAGTCATTAAGCAATTCTCCAGCCTTCATGTGCAGCACTTCAAACTCTTTGAGAAGAGCTTGCAGTTGAGCACGTTTTACACGTGCTGTTCCTTGATATTTTTGCTTCAAAGAATCCCATATATCCTTTGCAGTATTCTTCTTCAAGATGGTCTCCAGTATCGAGCGATCAATAGCTTGGAACAGGTAGTTCTTAGCCTTTAGATCTTTCAACCTTTGATCTTCAATGGCCTTCTTCTGTGACTCATTGTGATCCGTCCCTTCTGCTGCAGCAGCGATTCCCGTCTCCACCAGGTTCCAATATTCTTTGGAACGCAGAAAATTCTCCATTAGCACACTCCAATGGTCGTAGTGACCATCAAACCTTGGAATGGCAGGTTGCACAAAACTACTCTCGGATGCCATATCTGTGTTTCTTCACTCTAGTACCGGGATTGCAAGCTTTTGATTAGGCCCCGTGATGGTGCTCTGATACCAGATGTTAGAACCAAAGAGAAAAACAGAGAGTTTTGTGAATGCTAGTTAACTCGGAGAATGGTTATTAAATTGAACAACTACTGTGACTAATAAATAGTCTTACACTGAGATAGAAAGGGAAATAACAACCACGACTCTACAGGTCCTATAATCGTGGAGCATGACTACATTAAACAGAAAAACAAACTTGTCCCTCAAGTATAGGAGAGATTATTCAACACGACAAGAAGTGAACCTAAAAACAAGGAGCCCATACTCTAACAGTTTCATCACAAATGTCATTCAGCTATTGAAATCTCCACCAAGATAACAACTCTGATGCTAGGCGGCCTGGGCGGATCTAGGCGGCCTGGGAGGTTCTAGGCAGCCTGGGCGAGTCTGGGCATTCTTTTTTTTTCTTTTTTCCAAATGAAGACAGACAAAGCTTGCACTCGCAGTCCAATCTTCAAAATTCAAATACTCGGTCTTGAGCCTCTCTCTCAACTCAAGCTTGGATTTTTTTCCTTCGATTTTAGGCTGCTGCATTGATTCGATTATTTTTTGTGCTTTTCTGTTATTGAAGTTGGCAACGTCAGATGAGCATCCAAGGCAGTTTCTTAGTATGCCAGAAGAAGCCCATCAGATGGTTCTCTAACTTGAGGCACACCTTGCAGTTTGGCACTGGATTACACCATGCCGGTCTGAATGACAAAGATAGATCTCTGGTTCAGGCATTTCTGTTTTACGTCAGTAAGCATGAGTCTTTCCTGAAAAACACATTAGGAAAAGAGAATATAAAAAGATCATTTTCTTACTCTATATACTGATTAGGCATATGTATTAAATTATAGGTATTGGTTTGTACCAGCACATTGGCTTGGGGCGTAAACCTTCCAGGTCATCATCTGGTCATTATTAAGGTAAGGTAAAATTTGTGCGGTATCTTTTTCATTTGGTTCCTATATTTACAAAGGTTTCTAGTAGGAGTATATTGCAGCAGCTGTTCTTCATGACAAATTTAAGTAAGTGTTGATTCTCATGCAGGGAACAGAATATTATGATGGGAAAACAAAGAGATATGTTGATTTTCCAATATCAATCACAGATATATTGCAAATGATGGTTTTGGTCACACATGACTTTATAATCACAGTTGCTCAGATTCTACAAGAAAGATGGGAGTAGATGTCCATTACAATCCGCCCGCCTAACAGTCAATTAACACGAATCGTATTACTTTCTGAATATTTGCCTCAAATACTAGGAATCAGGTTGTTTGGGGTTCTAAATATCAGAAAATCTAATAAAGTCAGTGGATGAAGTCTTGCAGTCCTATATCTAATCAATAAACCATTTTCCTTTTTATTTTTTCAGTACTCTACACCTAACTTTTTTTTTCTGTTAAAGTTCAGAACGCCTATCATTTGCATTGCTGCTGTGGCAATGATCCTCCTGTACTTAAATGTGGTGAAGACACAAGTTAAAAGCCTTCGGTTTTTATTATTTTGTGTCCTTAGTATTTGATTTATTGAGCCTGTACAAAATCTTACATGAGCATAGTTTTCTGCAGATGTTTAATCCAGCTTACTACGGCTTGGACAATACTGAACTTGAGTTTGATATAAAGTGGATAAGGACCGCTTAGATGATCCACATGTCAAAGCCAACCTGCTATTTCAGGTCAGAGTTGTCTTCAACTATATGATTTTCGAATAAAAACTTCATGTCGTTTTCCTTTTTAGTTCTCTCATCGTTCCATTCTCTTACCATGCATGAATTCTGCATTCAGGCACATTTCTCACAGTTAGGATTACCAATCAGGGACTACGTCACAGACTTGAAGTCTGTACTGGATCAAAGTATGCTAATCATCCAGGCCATGATGGATATATGTGCTAATAGTGGGTGGATTTCAAGCTCAATTACTTGCATCTTCTGCAAATGGTCGTGCAGTTATTCTTCTTAGTAGTTACAATTCTGACTTCTTAGTAGTAGTACTTGCCTAGAATTAAAGACGAGTGCTAGTGCAAATTGGGCATTCAGCCTTGTTTATATTATTACATTCTACAGCTAGCATATCAGTTGATTAGTTAGAGATGTTAATCGGGGATGCTGAGCACCCTTGAATGTTGTTAGTCCATGCCTCTTTCCTGTATTGTTTATCTTGTTTTGTTTTCTTTTCCTTTGTCCTCCAAGAGAAGCTCTTCTTTTGTGTTTTTCCTTTCCAAGGTACATTACCCTAGAAAGATATAGGGCCATTTCAGCAAGACTCAAACCTTCAGCTTCTGGGCCCTTCTCCTTGTTGTCGTGAGTTCACATTTGGACACTGGCCAATCAAGACTTGTTTATGTCATTGGTCTTTTTGTAACAACAGTCTTTAATTTTGGTTCAATTTGTAATCTGTGCTTCACATATCACGTTGTCCTTGCAGAGTAAACCCGTGGAGGGGTTCTACCGCAGTCGAGGAAAATTGTTAGAGTTTGATCTTCCTGGAGGGATTCCTGAATCCTGGCCAAAGCTGCTTCAGGCTTTGAATCTGGAAGACCATGAAGACAAACAGTCTGCAGCCGCATGATTCGTAATTCTGTACCATATACACTTTAGACAAGTTAGTTTTCCATTAGATAAGCCAAATCATTCTTTGCATGTCCTGGAAGCAGATGCATATAATTCAAAGTTGAAAGGGAAAAACTTCTATGTGCAATAAAAAAAACAGGAGCAGCCCCTCATTTATCTATAATTATATAGCATCCTATTGGGGTTTCAGAGTTATTTATCTTGTATTGTTAGTTATGTTGTTTGGACAAATGGTTAGATTATAGTGATTATTTTTGTGGGCATTAAAGTTTCATTGCACCACAAGTTTGCCTTTTTTTATTTATGAAATGTACAGATTCACCTGTCTTTCACATCCAATATATCATCATCCATCCATCATTTTCCAGTTTCAACTGTCGTTTCAATCCTCATATTTGGAAGGAAATGTCTGTGCACATGTTTACCACATGCTTGGCTCGTCATCTTCCCCTACCAATCCCAATCTCTCTAATAGAAATTATGAGTGATATATTATGCAGGCAATCTAGATTTGCAGAGTACGAGTGTGCAGCTTGATGGCCATTCGAATCCTTTTTACCAAACATATTTCATTCTGTTTTTATCCACTTATACACAATGTGAGGTATACACCGTATATTGACGATCCACCACCTATACTCAGTTTACATCTTCAAAATATCTTACATAACTATAAGGTCATGAAATTTTTTGTTTTTGTTTTTGTTTTGTTTTGTTTTTGTTTTTTTGTTTTTTTTGGTGGTTTTACTTAGGGGGGTGTATTCAATTAAGATTTTAAAAGAGTTAAATGGAGTTATAAAGTTTATAGAGTTCAATATATTTCAATGGAGTTTGATTGAATTCGTAGATTGATTTTAATGGTGTTTGTTAGAGTTTTAATAGATTTTAATAGATTGATTTTAATAGATTTTAAAAGAGTTGATTAGAGTTTTAAACTGGTTTTTTTTTTTTTGGGTTGTTTATTGTTTTTCTAGATTTTCAAAAGAGAAAATTACCTTTACAAAAACATTTTGTAAAGAACGTCCAAACCATATACATCCAAAGAAAATTAAAAAAAAAAGGGCATCTATTTTGTTCAAATGTGCAACCAAATAAGGATATATGTCTGCATGTTTATGAAAAATACGCAAAAGTTAAAAAATAGAAGTAATTTATTGACCAAAAAAAATGATAAGTAAACTATCATTCTAAATGCATAAAAACGAATAAGTATTTGCTTCATTGCTCATCTTTGACTCTCGTCATTCATAGCATCTCTCTACATATTTGAAGATATCCCAACCCATGGGTTAGCATTCTCGCGTTGTTGTTCTTGGATTTGAAAAACTTGGTCATAATTATTTCCCTCATTTTCTGGTAATGATGACGATGTTGATATGCTCGTTGTCTTCTTCAATAGATTGATGACGAAGGCTATCATATATATGATATGAGGTACAAAAAAAAAAAAAAAAAAATTAACAGCAACCAAAAAAAAAAGAAGGGAAAAGTTGAAAAAGCGTAGAAAAATAAAACTTGTTTGATGTATAGTAGCAAATATTTACAGCAAAAAATAAGTTGATGTTCATCTATATATGATGATGGCAAGAACAACAACTATTCAAGCAGCAACTGTTCATATTATGATGTACATCGATATATAGCAACAACAAATATTCAAACACACGATGAAAGATCATACATGTATGAAAACGTAGAAAAAGAGAGGAGTTTTTTTCCCTCCACTTGACAAGCACACACATTTAAGGACTGGAAAGCATAGAGCACGTTCAAAGTGTCTAGGGTTGACATAAGATTTGTCAAGGCCTTTTGTTTTGTATCTATACTTACCACTTTAATTTCTAACGAAATCGAGCAACTCATTAATTCCTTCAAAATAAATTACTTTTTGAATACACCTAAATTTTGTTTGACTTTTAAAAAGTCATAATTGAATATACCTAGATTTCGATGTATTTTTTTTAATGTCAATTGAAATCTGAATTGAATACACCCAAACTTTTAAACTCTTTTAAAATCTTAATTGAATACACCCCTCTAAGTTTCGGCCCAAACATGTGCATGAAAATACCCATGAGATCAATAGTTTGAAAACATTTTTCTCAAGCTAAGATACTAACAATAAAATGTCAAATATGTCCCCAATCCTATCTAACTCTTTAAATAAGAGTGTTGCTAAATGAACCCTAAGATTAACTTAGTACACCATACTATCAACCTATTTATTGAATTACTAATTTATCCTAATATAAAATGACCAAAAAGGATATGTTGAATTGTGAAACAAATGTAATTTTAATAAGTACACCCTACCCATCATATTCAGTCCTAATCAAACGTAGAGAAGGTTTTGGGGGTCCCATTTTTTGGTCTCTCCATTCGGGCTTGAATCCAAGATAATGACCTCTCATCCATAGGGAGAACCCCACGCTGGAAGGGATTCTCTTATGCACGAGGACTCTGACTAGAAACACCTTGGCTTACGTTGTCGTTCACATACATTAACAGTTTTGTTTCTCTGCTAATTGCATGCTCTTCATCCTTTCTGTAATCGCATCACAAGTTCCACTCATCACTGCAATTCCCAATATGAGTTTTCTAGTGCAAATAAAGGTCAATATGAAAAAATTGAGTTTTCTAGTTTAAATAAAGGTCAATAGGAAAAACAAGAATCATGGATGCAGGGGGAGATAAATAAAGAAAATCACTCGTTCTGTAAAATAAGTGTGGAACATTTTCATTTTACCCAAAAAAAAAAAAAGGAACCCATAAAACTTTCATGAGATGATAGAACAAATTTGGAGGGCAACAAGCTCAATCCAATAAGAAATAAATAAAGAAAATCACAAGGATTTACAAGAATCAAGCTCTGAATTGAAGGAGCTAGCAAATCTACTCCCACAAAAGCTTATGAAATTAAAGATTTTGATGCAAACCCAAAATCTGAAAAGAGGGCATGAATTCATGTAAAAAGATAAATCTGGTTTATGATTGATTTTAGGGTGTTCTGTGATGTAGTGTACCAATCCAATAAGAAATAGTATAGCCACGTTGTTTTTTTTCAAATTAAAAGAAAATATTATAGCCGGACGGCTTTACTCTGTTGACACATGGCACATAGGCGCCGGGCGGGTCTCAATAAGATTTTTTTGACTTTTTTTTAAAAGAAATAGTATAGTTGTGTGGCGATACTCCTCTTTCCTTTTTTTTTTAAACATACTATAGCCGCGCAACTTTACTGTTTTGACACGAGGCACCTACGCACTGGGCTCGAAAATATAAATAGTATAGCCGCGCGACTATAACCCTTAAAAAGAAAATTTTATCCAGGGAATTTCGCAGGCATTGACCTGTGATGACGAACTTTTTTCGGGTGAGGTATTTTAAAAAAAAAAAAAATTAAAGACATATGATTAGTTTCTTTACTTTTGTTTTTTGGTCTACTTCTATATTTTAATATATAAATAGTATAGCCGCGCGGCTATAGCCTTTAAAAAGAAAATTTTATCTGTGGAATTTCGCCGGCATAGACCTGTGCCGACGAACTTTCGTTGAGAGAGGTTTTTTTTTAAAAAAAAAAATTTTAAAACATATAATTAATTTCTTTACTTTTGTCTTTTGGCCAACTTCTTTAATTTAATATATGTAATTAAGTAATATCTTAGCCTTTTTGAATCACTTTAATTAGTAATTATATTTTAATTGTAATTCAGCTTTACCCCAATTGTCTTTAAGAATAGTATAGCCTCCCGGCTGTACTCCTTTTTTAAATCTTTAAAACAAAAAATAGTATAATCTTTTTAAATTTTTTACTCGTTTTTCCTTTTTTGAAAACTGTTTTGACACGTGGCACTGGCATCTAGGCGCTGGCCACGTCCTTTTTTAATATATAAATAGTATAGCCGAGCGGCTATACGGTTTAAAACTAAACTTTAATTCATTTTTTTTTTTAAACATATATAATTAGTTTCTTTACTTTTGTTTTTTGGCCTACTTCTTTAATTTAATATATGTAATTAAGTAATATCTTATTCTTTTTGAATTACTTTAATTAGTAATTATATTTTAATTGTTATTTAATATAAAAAATTATAGGAAAAGTCCACAAAATAATTAATTTCTATTTACTAAGGACCAGTTTGGCATTGCTGTGCTGTGAAAATAATCGCTGTCAAATTTGCTGTGAGAAAAATCAGCTGTGAAATAAAGCAGTTTGGCATTTGGTAAACTTTTTGTTAAAAGTGTTGTTCATACTGATTCCCATATAATCAAAAAATGATTCCCGCATAATCATTAAACCCAGTACCT
The DNA here is from genome assembly GCF_965620075.1 of Prunus avium. Lineage (NCBI taxonomy): Eukaryota > Viridiplantae > Streptophyta > Magnoliopsida > Rosales > Rosaceae > Prunus > Prunus avium. The sequence goes on from NC_142285.1 coordinate 38,162,531, forward strand.
CTTCGAAACTGATTCTTGCATAATCAGAAAATAAAAGCACCTCATTAACTGCTTTCCCTTATAGCTTTCTCTCACAATAATTTTTAACAATAAGTGATTTTCTCATAGTTTACCAAATGGGCTGGGCTTCCCAATTTTTTTTAAAAATCACTTATCACCCCAAATAAGCAATGCCAAACGAGCACTAAGTCTTTGTGTCCTAATTAAATTTCTCCATAGCCCAAGAGCCCCATCCATTACTATTAGGCCATTACTTGAGTATCTATTGTCCCTTTTTCATTTTTTACTTTTCTAGAGTTATTACCCGTATTAAGATTCTAGCACCTTCACATTTAATAATGTATTATTCACGTACGCACGTATTTCTCATGTTTCATACACCTGTTTTTTACAAAAATTTCAATAACACACACAAAATTCACGCATTATACGCATAATTCTCACATACTATCGACTAAAAATAATATATATATATATATATTATACGGACATCCGGACGTTATTATTGTGCGGACGCAGTGTATTTTGTACTACCCCTCTCTGTTTTCCTGCCTGTAAATTTAGGATCCGCACGATAATAACGTGCGGACATCCGGATAAGAGAATAACTGTATATATATAGTATAGCCGCGTGGAGTTACTCCTTTTTAAAAATTTTAAAACAAAAGATAGTACAGCCGCGCGGCTGTACTGGTTTGACACGTGGCGCATAGGCGCCGGGCGATAAAGATTCTATTTTGAATTTTTAAAAGAAATAGTATAGCCGCGCGGCTATACTCATTTTTCCTTTTTAAAAAACTGTTTTGACAAGTGGTACTGGCACCTATGCGCTGGCCACGTCTACTTTAATGAACAATTATCCTCTATTTTTTGTATTTTTTTATACTCCCGAGATTGCAAATTAACTAATAGGCTTATCTATGATAAATATTTCCATGTCATAATGTATTTTGTTTGAAGTTATGTGTGTTTTTTAATGATCAATTCACATACTTAAAATAATAGTTTTTCATGCAGATTGAAAGTCGCCGATAGTTTCGTATAATTCGATCTTGGGACCAAGATGGGCGAGTTGTCTTATGAGATGTCTAGCCATTCATTTGATCTTCAGTTACTGCTTTTGTTCAATATTTTTGTGTTTTGATGTGCTCTTCAGGTACCGTATGGGTACATGACATATATCCACCAGAAAGGTCTACAGAGAGAGCAAACGTAAGTTCGTAATAATTTGGTTTGCTTTAATCTCTCTATTGGAGTGTGCTTAACAATGCTTTTGAGATTTTTTTTTTTTTTTAATTTTGTAATTTTTTATTAATAAATTGGTCACACATTTTTCTAGATGCAAAGTTGCGTAGTTTTCAACTTCAATTGGCAAAACTTGAGATACAATAAGCAGAGCTTAAAGTGTTGTGGATAAGGCATCTGATTTCACATGTGACACGTGACCTAATGGAATTTGGTTGTAAATCTTCAAATGTATTATAGTTGTCACTGAAATAAGTGTTCGGTTCTTTTTTATACATAATTTTTCATGTTATTCACCCACTATTTTGAGTTAGTTCTTGACATTTTATAGCTTTTTACTTCCTTTTTGTGTTTTCTTAGATTTTACCTTGGTTGGAATGAAAATGAGCTAAAAGTGCATTATTAGTTATAAATTCTGTTTTTGTTCATTTTCGTAGGTGAACTTCTTGGCCTGGGATCAACATGCTCTGGTGCTCGGATGAGGTCATGATCTTCATGAGATTTGTTCCAATGGATGTTAACTACAACATATCCAAATTTGAGCTCCATTGGACAAGTATTGCCTATCCAACCAATCCAGCATGTTACCACAGCTCTGGAAATCCGGATTTGGCCAGCTTTTACCTCCTTTGTGTCATCTTAATTTCTTGTTACCATAACTCTTGGTAACAAGGAATTACCTTTGTAAAAGAGATATTTTCTGAAGTATTTGGCATCTTTGTGAGTCAATGCTTCATAATGGCAAGGGGACAATGGGCAAAAGCTTTAGAGAAAGAATGAGTTTTATATTAAAAGTGTGAGTAGGAAAAGATGGGAAAAGGAGCAAAAGCAATTGGCAATCAGATATGGAGGGAGCCTTTGAACGTGGAAAGCAATTCAATTCTGAATTCTACAGATTGAGAGCAGATTTTGGAGAGTTTGGAGCTTGGAGAAAGCCAAGGTGCAGCCAAGAAAAGTGGAGAAGAAGACTTCCACCATTGATGATCTTGAAGCTTTCATCATTTTCTGAAAATCTGTAAACTCTATATAATTTCATTTTGAGTTTGTATTTGAAATAAGTATGAGCAACTAAACTCTATAGCTAGGGCTTAGGTTGAAGCCCTAAACATGATTACCTTATTGTTTTGATACTTGAGTGTATGAATTTCTAGATATTGTTGATGAATTCCAATTCACCAAATTAATCTATCCTTGATGTGTGTTTTTCCTTGGTTGGCCATCTTTGAAAGCATGCTTCTTGAGATTGTTGGGATTATGTGTATCTTCATGTTATCCTAAGCAATAAATGGATGAAGTAAGAATCATCCATGTGAATTGGTTTCTTGAATACCTAATGTAAACACCATGCTATTAGGATTCTTGTGATGTTCATATTCTCTTTGAACTTAATGGGTTCTCCTTGTAATTGAATCAAAGTACGAACCATACCTAGGTTCGGTTATGGGGAGGGCACAAGTATTGTAGCACGAACCATGCACTTTACGTATATTAGAGAGAATCAATGCGTCTTGAGCCACGACCCATGGCCTTGATTGCGAACATTTTCATCAACACGTTTAGAGTTCATCACTTGAGTATTCATGAACTTGGGTAGAATTGTTTAGGGTGGATTCCGAAACCCTAGTGTTTGTTACTTTTTAATTCCACTCTTTGATATTTCATCTCTGCCTTTCTCATTTAAATTCAAAGTCCATTTACTTTCATGCAATAGAAATAGGTCACTTGAAACAAATCAAAACCCCCCCCCAATGTGTGTGTGAGTTGTGTGTTTGATACGTGGTGTGTCTTTGATACTGAATTTTATTTGTTTCCGTAATTGTTTTGGACTTTTGGTCCGCGTTGTGTTCTTGAATTTTCTGTTCTGAATCCAACCGTATAAAGAACGTGAATTTTCGACGTACGGTTGGAAAGTTATAGGCAAAACACTGGACAGAGGTCGAAATTGAAAAACAGAGAAACGAATCTGCCCAAAAACGACCGGTCGTTACTGTTCACGACCGGTCGCTCATCACACGTTTATTGAAATTTCGACTCTGCCGAAAAACGACCGGTCGTCACTGTTCACGAGACCGGTCGTCACTGTTCACTGTTCACGGCACTGTTCATGTCACTGTTCACTGTTCACGGCACTGTTCACAGGTGATAAACAGGTGATAAAATGGCGATAGAAAGTGCTGTTTGTGTTTTTCTCTAGTTTTCTTGTGTTGTTCCATTTCTTTTACACTTCTTTACTCATTTCTAGTTTCCCTCTTTCATTTGTGCATTTGTGGTGTGTTAAATAAGTGTTCTTTATGTACTCAAATTAGAACTTATAGGAAGCCGACAAGTTCTTCGTGGGATCGACCCCGTACTTACATAATCTATACTTCGATAGATTCGTGCACTTGCGGGTATTTTTAATTGGTTGTTTGCACATTAATTTGTGTCCTCTTAGGAATGCAACAATAAGTCTAGTAATGTCATTGCTAAAAGGCCATGTAAAGTGTAACATGCATCACTGAAGGAAGATGCATGACAAAGTTCTTCCATGTTTTCCCCCCTCATATTGGTTGCGCCTATATGGTTTAACTTCTATATCTGTCTAGTTGTAGGAATTGACAAATAATGCAGCAAAGTATGCTCGGTTATGGACAGGGTGGGGTAAAAGAGCAGCATGTCAAGGTAAAGTGCTCAAGAATGACATGAATTGAATGAATTTGGAATTTACCTTCTTTTTTGTTTTTTTTTTCAATGGGTTATCTCCGTAACTTAAATCTATTAGTCCTCTATAATAGGTATTTGGATGACCATTAAGAATATCTTGAATCAGATTTTCTATTATTTTGGTTGAATATATTACTGCTTAACTGAGATTGCATGTTTCAATTTGGTGGTTAGTTGTAATGGTTGGAAATGAAAGTTTAGTTTTATTAGGTTAAACCTTTTGTTCCACTGAAATGTCTGTCATATTCAAATTTCATCTTTAGGAAGCTTCTGCTTGGAACATTTGGGAATGATTTTATCTCTAGATGAACATATCTTATTTACTTGTTACCATTTGTCCTTATTCAAGCCATTAAAATTTTCAGTCTATATGTGATGCCAATGTACATTAGAATGGTTTCTTCCCCTATTCTTGTGTTCAGTATACCTATGTTCCCTTTTGATGCATGATAGTATCTCTTTACAGATCAAAGACGATTCCCTTTATTAAAATCGAGTATATTGTGGGCTGTGATTATCGGTATTAATGTATGATTGGATGCATCTAGCTTCTTTATTAAACCGGCGTCCTCATGAAAGGTTGGAGCTCCTATGCTTGCGAGATACAAGAGAGGTATTGCACTTTTCTCCCCTCTTGACATTGGGAATTTCAGGTGCACGTGGGTATGCTATATGTATGAATGAGATGCTACTTCTCATCTAACACGTTGTTTGAAATCTCATTTAGAATAGTTAGTATACATATCAATGCCATATGACCTAAGATACCTTCAATTTATTTCAAATTTTTTGCAGAATAGTTGTCTCATTTGATTGTTTTGTATCCAATTTTTTATCTGCAGAGAATACAACGCGAATTGATATATCTCATAGCAGAAGGGTAGGGTTGTCAAGTGCAATGAGAAAAATGTTGTCATTGGGTTTAGTTCATAATTACGACGTAAACATTTTAGAAAGTAAATTCTTACATAAGCAATTTTATACTCTGAAATTCAAGATTCTTTTATCCCCAAGATGTTGGTGGATCCCTATTTTTTGTTGTTGTATTTATGGGTTTAACTCGTATTATTTGTTATAAATAAAATCCATTTTTTTTTATTCTTGCCAAATGGGCAAATAGCAGAACATCATTAGAATGGGAGGTATCGGAAAGAATTTAAATTCTCATTCCCTAATATCACTAGTATAAATAAAAAAAAATTAAAGAAATAACTCTATCCAATACTGGTTAAATATATTATTTTAAAGGTATAGCCGCGTGGCTATACTCTGAATATATTCGAATATTTTAAAAGTATAGCCGTTCGGCGATACCCTTTAAATATATTCGATACAAACCCGATGCTTGCACTCGCAGTCAGCGATACTCTGTTAAGCGCTTCCAAGCTTCAAAGACTCGGTCTTGAGCCTCTCTCTCTCTCTCTCTCTCTCTCAACTGAAGCTTCGACTAATTTTTTCTTTTGTTTCGGCTGTTGCTTTGATTGGATTGGATTGGACTCTCTCTATGAAAATCATCAAATGTCATTCAGCTATTGAAATCTCCACCAAGATAACAACTCTGATGCTATAAGGCAGTTAGGCTGCGTCTAGGCGGCCTGGGCGGATCTAGGCGGGCCTGGGCGGTTCTAGGCGGCCTGGGAGGTTCTAGGCAGCGTCTAGGCGGCCTGGGCGAGTCTGGGCGTCCTTTTTTTTCAAATGAAGACAGACAAAGCTTGCACTCGCAGTCCAATCTTCAAAATTCAAATACTCGGTCTTGAGCCTCTCTCTCAACTCAAGCTTGGTTTTTTTTCCTTCGGTTTTAGGCTGCTGCGTTGATTCGATTTTTTTTTGTGCTTTTCTGTTATTGAAGTTGGCAACGTCAGATGAACATCCAAGGCAGTTTCTTAGTATGCCAGAAGAAGCCCAGCAGATTCATGAGCAGTCGATGTTCATTGAGCATATTTGATAATATGTTTGCTTATGGGAGTCTCATGGTTTTGGGTTATATAGATTCATGAGCAGTCGATGTTCATTGAGCATATTTGTATAAGAAATTTGCACCCCTTCGGGGCTTATGTTCATTGAATTCCTGTATGATTATTAGACTGTGAACATCTACCATGTTGTGCAATTTTTAAAAAATCCTGAATTAGTGGGAATTTCCAGGTTCTTATGACCTCTGGAGGACAGTCCAAAATTTGAAATTGATTTTAAAGGATGCTCACTTCACTGAGTAGTTTGAATTTCTTTTCTTTTATAATGGCTCCAGTGGCTACACAAAGAAGAGTTGGCATTGACTTAGTGCCTTTAAATTGGCAACAGAGCTTATTATATGATAAAATAGTATATTCTTATGTCCCATTAATTCAGCTTTCCTACCATTCCCCCCTCCCCTCCTCTCAAATATATTTTACCTCTGTGGTTATAACTTGCCTTCTAAGTTTTGATTGGTTTACAGGAAATTTTAGAGGGAGTAACAGACATTGACTTGGTGGTCAACCTAAAGCTTCGTGAAGAGGCTCTACTTGCAAAGTGCCTTGGAAGAAGGATTTGTAGTGAGTGTGGAGGGAATTACAATGTGGCCTGCATTGACATTAAGGGTGAGGATGGGAAGCCTGGCATGTACATGGCTCCACTTCTTCCCCCTCCACATTGTGCATCAAAGCTTATCACACGATCCGATGACACTGAAGAAGTTGTTAAGGAAAGACTCCGGATATATAATGATAAGGTATTGTTTCAGCATCTTGGGATGCTCTTTTCAGTCCATTTTAAGAAGTCAACCAACTAGTCTGGAAGATTTATTTTTAAGTTTGAAATATATTAATACTAATATGACTGAAGCACTGCCGCCCATAATATACTCCCCATTCTTCCTGCTTAGGATTGATGCCTCAGAGACTGTTCTACTTGGCATGCTCTTTGTTACTGTATTAATTCTTGCATTAAGTGTCCAGCTATGCTTACTAAAACAATCTTCTCCATGCATGAGGAGATTGCTTTGTCATTATTGATCCACTGGAACAGCATCGGCTAATAGATGGACCTTCTCCTTGTTGTCATGAGTTCACATTTGGACACTGGCCAATCAAGACTTATTTATGTCATTAGTCTTTCTGTAACCAGTCTTTAATTTTGGTTCAATTTGTAATTTGTGCGTCACATATCATGTTGTCCTTGCAGAGTCAACCCGTGGAGGGGTTCTACCGCAGTCGAGGAAAATTGTTAGAGTTTGATCTTCCTGGAGGGATTCCTGAATCCTGGCCAAAGCTGCTTCAGGCTTTGAATCTGGAAGACCATGAAGACAAACAGTCTGCAGCCGCATGATTCGTAATTCTGTACCATATACACTTTAGACAAGTTAGTTTTCCATTAGATAAGCCAAATCATTCTTTGCATGTCCTGGAAGCAGATGCATATAATTTAAAGTTGAAAGGGAAAAACTTCTATGTGCAATAAAAAAACAGGAGCAGCCCCTCATTTATCTATAATTATATAGCATCCTATTGGGGTTTCAGAGTTATTTATCTTGTATTGTTAGTTATGTTGTTTGGACAAATGGATAGATTATAGTGATTATTTTTGTGGGCATTAAAGTTTCATTGCACCACAAGTTTGCCTTTTTTTATTTATGAAATGTACAGATTCACCTGTCTTTCACATCCAATATATCATCATCCATCCATCATTTTCCAGTTTCAACTGTCGTTTCAATCCTCATATTTGGAAGGAAATGTCCAGTTTCAACTATAAGGTCATGAAATTTTTTGTTTTATTCATTTTTTATTTGTTGTGGCTTTACTAAGTTTCGGCCCCAATCATGTGCATGAAAATACCCATGAGATCAATAGTTTGAAAACATTTTTGGGGGTCCCACTTTTTGGTCTCTCCATTCGGGCTTGAATCCAATATAATGGCCTCTCATCCATAGGGAGAATCCCACGTTGGAAGGGATTCTCTTATGCACGAGGACTCTGACTAGAAACACCCTGGCTTACGTTGTCGTTCACATACATTAACAGTCTTGTTTCTCTGCTAATTGCATGCCCTTCATCCTTTCTGTAATCGCATCACAGGTTCCACTCATCACTGCAATTCCCAATATGAGTTTTCTAGTGCAAATAAAGGCCAATTTGAAAAAATTGAGTTTTCTAGTGTAAATAAAGGTCAATAGGAAAAACAAGAATCCTGGATGCAGGGGGAGATAAATAAAGAAAATCACTCGTTCTGTAAAATAAGTGTGTAACACTTTCATTTTACCCTTAAAAAAAAAAAAGGAACCCATAAAACTTTCATGAGATGATAGAACATATTTGGAGGGCAACAAGCTCAATCCAATAAGAAATAAATAAAGAAAATCACAAGGATTTACAAGAATCAAGCTCTGAATTGAAGGGGCTAGCAAATCTACTCCCACAAAAGCTTATGAAATTAAAGATTTTGATGCAAACCCAAAATCTGAAAAGAGGGCACGAATTCATGTAAAAAGATAAATCTGGTTTAGGATTGATTCATGGCAACATTCATTAATTGACATGGCATGACACATCAGTTGCCACATAAGGTGGTCAGCTAAGGTGGTCAATGTTGTGTGTCTAAATAGCATTACTCTTTCTGATATAGTGTGCCAATCCAATAAGAAATCGTATAGCCATGCGGCTATACTCCCTTTTTTTTAATTTTAAAAAATATTATAGCCGAACGGCTTTACTCTTTTGACACATCACACATAGGTGCGGGGCGAGTCTCTAAAAGTATATAGCTATACTAAATTTTTTGCCCTTTTTTTTTAAAAGAAATAGTATAGCCGTACGTCTATACCCCTCTTCCCCTTTTTTTTTAAACATAGTATAATCTCGCGGCTTTACTGTTTTGACACGTGGCACCTACGCGCTGGGCTCATCTTTTTTTAAAAATATAAATAGTATAGCCGCGCGGCTATGAATTTTAAAAAGAAAATTTTATCCGGGGAATTTCGCCGGCATAGACCTGTGCCAATGAACTTTCCTCGGGAGAGGTATTTTTCTAAAAAAATTAAAAAACATATAATTAGTTTCTTTACTTTTGTTTTTTGGCCTACCTCTATAATTTAATATATTTAATATATAAATAGTATAGCCGCGTAGCTATAGCCTTTAAAAAGCAGGGGAATTTTGCCGCCATAAACCTGTGCCGACGAACTTTCGTCGGGAGAGGTTTTTAAAAAAAAATTTAAAAAAACATATAATTAATTTCTTTACTTTTGTTTTTGGCCAACTTCTTTAATTTAATATATGTAATTAAGTAATATCTTAGCCTTTTTAAATCACTTTAATTAGTATTTATATTTTAATTGTTATTTAATATAAAAAAATTATAGAAAAGTTCCACGAAATAATTAATTTCTATTTACTAAGGGCCAGTTTGGCATTGCTGTGCTGTGAAAATAATCGCTGTCAGATTTGCTGTGAGATAAATCAGCTGTGAGAGAAAGCAGTTTGGCGTTTGGTAAACTTTTTGTTAAGAGTGTTGTTGGTACTAATTCTTGCGTAATCAGAAAATAATTCCCGCATAATCATTAAACCTAGCGCCTCTTCGAAACTAATTCCCGCATAATCAGAAAATGAAAGCACCTCATTAGCTGCTTTCCCTTATAGCTTTCTCTCACAGCAATTTTTACCAATAAGTGATTTTCTCATAGTTTACCAAACGGGCTGGGCTTCCCAAAATTTTTTAAAAATCACTTATTACCCCAAATAAGCAATGCCAAACTGGCACTAAGTCTTTTGTGTAATCGTTTGGGTGTCATAATTAAATTTCTCCATAGCATATATATATATATGTATTTTTTAAATAAAATAAAATGGCATAGCCGCACGGCTATACTCAGCTCTCCCCAATTGTCTCAAACTCGTATGGCCGCGCGGCTTTACTTCTTTTTTAAAATTTTAAAACAAAAAAAGTATAGCGAAGTGTCTGTACTTGTTTGACACGTGGCGCGTAGGCTCTGGGCGATAAATAGTATAGCCGATACTAGATTCTTTTTTGAATTTTTTAAAGAAATAGTATAGCCCATCGGCTAGACTCGTTTTTTAAAAACTGTTTTGACATGTGGCGCCTATGCGCTGGCCGCGTTCTTTTTTTAGTATGTAAATAGTGTAGCCGCGCGGCTATACTGTTTAAAACAGAAATTTTTATTATTATTTTTTTAAAACATATAATTAGTTTCTTTAGACATACCTGAAATCTTAGAAATTCCGCCCCGATCCTCATCTCCAAAAGAGTAACTTTATGTGCAGTATGGAGGGCAGAGTTATGGTTTTGATGTTGACTACTGTTCTTTGTAAATATAGGAACCAAATGAAAAAGATACCGCACAAATTTTGCCTTGCCTTGATAAAGACCAGATGAGCTGGAAGGTTTACACCCATTCCAATGGGCTGGTACAAACCAATACCTATAATTTGCCATGACGGGCTCTTGATGGTTGCTGCTTCCTTGATCTTCACTTTGTTTCCTGTCTTGGCCGTTTTGAGCAGTGCTTTCATGCCCCTTTCCCTTTTCATAAGAAATAACAATACTACCTCTTTCTTGATTCTTCTAACCTGTTAGCTGATAGGATAGCCTTCTCTAGTGAAACTTAAATCTGGTATTTTGTTATTCAAAACTGGCATTTGCACCATTAGATGGTTTGAATAAAGTATTTGTCATGGCCTTATTGCCTTTGTTGATTTTCGGATCCTTCCTGTTTTGATGTTCGTTTCTTTTTGGATGGATTTGACCTCATGCTGAGATTCGTATATAAAAACCTCATACACAAGATGGTAAACATTGCAAGGGCCAAGGGTCAGAAGGAGCCAACCTGTGCTTTTGGATGATAACGTTAATCAGTTCCCTTCCTGTTGGCTTCCCACAGAGTTAGCTTGGAATGACGTCGAAATTCATGGCCGCCCTTATGTCTCCACCGAAAGAGAAGACAAAGCCAAATCATACATCAATTGAATTTGTACTTGCATGCCATGACATCTCCCAATCTGTATGTATGTAAAACAAACACAGAAGATCTGAATGCTGGTAACAATATAGTACAGAGAGATAGAGATAGGGTGATATATATTCTGTATGTGGGGGGGGAGAGAGAGAGAGAGAGAGATTATATGTGTATTGTGGTTTTCAGAGGTTTCTTGGCCTGCAAAAGCAAAATCCATTTGTAACCATGTCAACTCTGAAGGGAGAAACAAAGTATACAAGAAAGAAAAGAGTAGGGGGGTTAAGACCTAATTAACACTTACCAGTGAAGAAGAAATAAATGTGGTTTGATGGCTGGCTGCCCATATGATTGGGTGGCCTAACTTAGCTTACCCTAGTCTTGGTCTAGTACGTCAGTCAGGCAAGCCTTGCAAGCAAACAGCGTGATCCTAATAGGCAGTCCATTTGAATGTGATTGTGTTTCTCACGTCAATTTTTCATTTTCGAGTTTGAAAACTGCTTGTGAGCTGTGACTCTCTGAGTGAGTTCTGGTGCTTGTCATTCTCCCGTATCCAAAACTGGATTGACTTAAAACATAACAAAATAAAATTAGGCCCAAAAGACAACGAATTCTAGCCCAGTGAAAAATGGCATTGACTTGCAGACCAATGATCTCAAGTTCGATGTGTGTGTGAGAAACCCCCCTCCCCGTGTAGCCACTGCCACTGAATTCGGCTTGCAAATATCCATTCAAGTAGGATGCAGAATAACAAAATGAGAAAAGAAAATTCTAAGCATTTCCATTATAAAATTAGAGTTACAGCCTTCAAAGTAACAAAGCAATTGTATCAAACTACTTGTCTTGTTGTAGTTGGATCTCCGAGTATCATTACGAAGGGACAAGAGTCTCCATGATAGTACAGAACCCTAGTGAGCAGGTAAACTCCTCATTACTTGGGAGCCTCAATTGCTATGTTCACCCACAATTTGAAATTCCTCAAGCATAAATGGTCTTCAAGTCCTGCTTCCAGGATAGAAATATTCGACACTGTTTTCCTTTACCTTGAATTGGAAATTAGACAGCTTGTTTCTTGATCTCTCCTTCCCACTGTTCAGGACTGTCAACTGCAACCAACAAGAACAATGAGGATCATAACTTTCGTAATCTCGTTCAATTGTATGGATATCAAAACCATTAAGATGAGACTTTTGGGAAGTAATACTGGACAGGAAAAGTACACTTGCTAAAAGCGTAATTGGCAGGTCACCTGCGCAGCAAGCCAGCAAGCAATACTAATGGAAATAGTTCTCACAATTTTTCAATTGCTAACATAGGATTGTGATCTAGTGGACTCGGCGGAGAAGATACGACAGGTAAAAGAGAAGAGAACAAGAAAATCCAGAAAAAGGACCATGACACAAAGCAACTATCATATGTATGAGCATAACACTTAAAAAAAACAAAACTAAATATCAACCAGAGGATCAGCAGAGCATATGCATATCTTAAAAGTTTTAAGTAGCATATTATTCATTTCCATAACAACCAAGACTCAAAAAGTAAGTAACCACAAATGACGAGAGGGGACCATACCTGAATGATTTGATAGACATACTTTCTAGTTTCTAGCAATCTATCTTGGTGAAGAGATGCATCAAATGAAAAAAAAATGGGTGAAAACCAGCGAACTCACTATAGGACTGTTCAAATGAAAGGAAATAGACTCTTGCTTTTTCCATATTAGAGAAGCTATTTTACAGAAAATTCAATCTGTTGAAGTGACAAAATGTGTTCCAGCAAATAACTGCCCATGCACATCTGATGCCAAACCAGTGGCCAATGGTTCTGCTCTTATCAGAATGTCTGCTAGATACTCCATCTGTAAAATAAGGGAGGGCCTCACCGTGTCTGAATATATATCGTCATGATTGAGCATGACTAAGGAACAACCCTGCAATAAGAAAAGGTACACAAGATGAATAACTGAAGATAAGGTACACGAGATGAATAACTGAAGAAAAAGGAGTGTGGTATGAAAACCGGAGAAAATGACTGACAGTTGCCACTGATGTCTTACAAATTCTGATACTAAAGTGTGGCAGTAATGAAGAACGTCTAAAACAAGATTTGTAGATCCCTTAGCAGCCACCTCCATCAGAGAGATATCATCAATCATGACAGTGATACAGTTCTTGTTCTCTTGAGGTAAGGCACTTATAGTCTTTTGGATTTTCCCATACAAAGCAACAAGTCCACCATCACTGTTTTTTCCTTCTTCACCATCTGAAGATGAAAAAACGGAGGATTTCTTGTAAGAAATTCAATTACAAAACTAGCAATACTAACAATTCTTACATTTTTCTTTGAAAAGAAAAAAAAAAAAACAATTTAACGAACTGGAACTATGGTTTATAACTTAATATCAATCCTCCACTGATTCCTACATTGTTACAAATTCAATTGCATACTGAGCAAGTATCTAGCTTTTCTACTTTGATAGCCAATAGTAGCAAGTCTTATACCTGATTTTCTCACCTGGGCAATCCACAAGCACGTCAAAGAAAAAGAATCTGTTATTGTCCCTTTGCACAACTAAGTTGCAACCCTGTTTCAAAAACACATCCAAATATCAGATATTTTCATTTATGCTTATCTGAACATTTCATCTGATAAACATGAAGCCACGAGAACTAATAATAATTCATAACAAAAATGAAATGTAAATTAACACGGATATTAGCAGCTATAGATAAAATTATGGAAATCACTTTAAAAAGACTAATTCTTTGTGAAGAGAGAGGCAGTACCAGTCTTCGGAGGATCCGATCGTAGTGAGAGAAGGGGTGAGCGAAGGCAACAAAAACGAAGACGTTGGAGGAGTGAGGAGGCTGAGAAAGAGAGCGCTTGAGAATGTGGTGCAGGACGAAAGTGGCACTGGTCTCGACGCAGTCTTCGAGGAGAACAACGCAACCACTGAGATGGAGAGACCCGAGAGCTTCGTCCAATAAGGTTCCTTGCTCCATTTTCCTCTTCTTCTTCTTTCAAGCTAAAAAGCACTGAGCTTTAGGGTTTAGGGTTTGTGAATTTGTGATTTCAACGGTTTCTTAATTTGATTTAAACGGTTTTTGGCTTCTCAAACAGTGACGTTATTTCACCCGCGCCTATACATAAATAAATAAATAAATAATGCGGTTGGGCCGACCGAGTAAAATCTCTATTTTGCTCAGGTGGCAATTTTTGACTGTTCGACCCACTGTACAGTCCTCCCTAAACCCTTTCTAGGAGATAATTTATGGAGCATTATCATTAAAGCAAACCAAACGCAAGTTAATCAAATAAACTTGGAGAGTTTTTTTAATTCAATCTTGACATGAGATGAATCAATCCAAAAAGAGCATACCACAAATAAATGCTTGTGGGAAAATATCAGGATAACGCAATACTCTCACATTCTCATGAAATTTAAAAATCAATTTCTTACTATACGAATTGTTGATCTTTAAAGTAAGAGCAACCTCCTTGTAGAGAAGAATGTAAATTGGCTTATAAATCAATAGTGGAGTCCAATTGGTTTAGTCCAATTTTTCTTTAATATATTTTTTAGGGTTTTTATCACAAATGATCCTTGAGGTTTACCAAATTATTACCTTTGGTCCTTTATTTTTGTTGTTGACATTATTGGTCCTTTATGTTACATCTCACACATCAAATTGATGTCGCCGTGAAGTTCTGTCAAATTTTCTATTAAATTGATGACGTGGCACATATATGGTGCCCACATATCCAATGATTTTTTTTTTTTTTGAAGGAGCGGGAGGGGTTTGTTACGAGCGGCGGGGAGAGTATGTTCGCATAGAGACTTGAATTTTTTTTCTTCAATTTCTATTGAATTTGGATTTTAAAGTTTGTTAATAGCTAAAATTACTAAATGCCCATGTTACGTCAGCACATTTACAGTTTTGTGGACGAAAATGAAGGGAAGTGCTAAAGTGAGAAACCATCCGTCCAGGGGTAAAACAGTAATTAAGCCTTTTTTTCTTTTTCTTTTTATTCCAGTCGCTTCTCCCCACTTCTTCTTCTTCTTCTTCATCTTATCCCTCTCTCCTTTTCACGACTTACCTTCTCCTTCTTCTCCTTCTTCTCCTTCTTCTTCTCTCTGTCCTCTTCGCGATTGACTTCCTTCTTCTTTTCCTCTCTGTATCTCATTCTCTGTCTCAGATCTGGAAAAACCTCGACGCCTCGCAGCCGCACCTCGCCGTCCCATCTTCTTCTCCTCTCTGTCAGTGTCTCGCCGAACACCGAACCAAACCACACCGAGAAATCGGCGCGCCGACCAAATCGGTTTCAAGAGCTTCGGTCCGGCGTGCGGTCTCAGAAAGTGAAAAACCGTGGCCTTGGGTTCGACGCTCGGTGGAGGCTCAACACCGAATCAAACCAGAGCGAGCCCAGGCCTAGTTCAAATGGCAGGTCCTTACTGGGTTTCAAAACACTGCCTCACTAATTTATTGTAATAAATATCTCTGTGTGACAGAGATTGCACTAGACACATTCATTTTAGTACTTTTTGGTAATTAATTGCATGCAGATGCAGTCCTCAAATTCCCGGAGAGATTTGGATGCTAGGGTCTAGGGTGTGACTCGTGAGAGCTTACCTGATGACGTCTTCTGAAATAAAATCTGGGGCATTGGTTTCATTGCAAGACCTACATCCATCTTCCTCTTATTTCAAGCAAGGGGCTTCATTGAGAGTAACTGGAAAGTAAGACTTGTGCCCTTTCAATGCTTTAGTGGTTTCATTCAATTGCATTATATAAAATATCCAGTGTTTCTTCTTCTACTTCTACTTACTTTTCAGTTACGAATATCCTCCCTGAATCAATTCTTACATTTTCGTAGTTTTTAACTTGGAAGGTTCTCTTAACTATATTTGTAGATTGGCTGAGTAGGGTACAAGTAGTTTATAGTTTAGGCTGGCTTTGTTGGTCTTGGTGACAGTGTTGCGTTGGTATCATAAACTGATGGAGACGAGTGGAGTGGTAGAAAGAAAGATGAACTAGAGGTGGAATTGCTGATACAGACATTGGAGATGTTATAATTTCAGCATTTCGTTTCGGGTTCTGTCACAGTATTTCTTGAAACGATTCTAGTCTAGTTTTGGTTCGTCTGAGAATATCATGATCATGGTATAATAGTGTTGGAGTGGATGCAGAACTGGCCAAAAAGATCTTCTGGAGGCAAATGTGGCATCTCCAGTTGGTGGCATTGAGGCACATTGGTAGCATGATGTGGATGGAGTGAGTGTAATGCTTGGAAACATGTCACTACTACAAAAAAATAATTGGGAATAGGTCAAGTGATTCAAATAATTGGTGGCTGGATGATTGCTTCGCTTCATTGAATTTAATTGCATTTCTCATATTTATTCCCCAATATCATTAAGAAGCTTAGTCATTAGTATGTCTTGTTTCTTTCTCAGGTTACAAGAGTATTCTGTAGAGACAGCCATTGCCACAATTGTTGATGGAAGTGACAGCTTAAAAATCAACACCCAATACCTCAGGGAGCTTAGCTTTCGAGTCGGATCCATCTACCAGTTCATCGGCGAGCTGCTTATTCAACCCGATAATGAGGTAAGTGGCAAATTACATCCACCTGATGATTTTCAGTGCTGGGCTTCATCCCAACACATGAATGTTATGTTAATTATGTTAGAGCAATGAGCTCAATTGTTCTTGCTCTTTTTTCAGGCAGTCTTGCAGGCACGTGTGGGTAGGAATGTTGATGGCATTGATCTCAATCTCTATTATCAGTCTCTCCAATTGTTGAGGCAATTTCAGGCTCATCATTTGAAGAACCCAGCAACTTAAATATTGTCATTTTAAAGTCAATTTAAAGACCAAATTACCCTCTGCATCCAACCCGTCAAACAATGCAAATTGAAATCGTAATGGCAAAAAGGTCAAAGCCAATGGCCCAATGATCACTTCATTATTGAACCCAAACGAATATATTTAATCGGGCCCTCAGATTTTTCATGGATTTGACCTTCCGGAGAAAAGCTCATGAGTATTTTTTTTAATATTCTTTTATTCGGCAATTGTCATTTACAAGATTTGAATTTGAGATCTCTATTTTGCTGGAGGAAATCAAATATGGTTGTACCAAATAACATGGAATTTTCAAGAGTTTATAGTTCAAGTAATTATGAATATTTACCCTCGCATGAGACGGATTTAATTTTCCCTCTCTCAATATCGTTTGTAAATGTAATAACGGAAAAGAAATTCTCCCTCTCTCAATATCTAAATGTAACAACAGAAAAGAAAGCTCAAAGATATTATTTTGGTTTCATAATCACGTCCTCCTAGAAAGTCAAAGTGATGATGAAAAAAGTTGGCAATACTTGGGCTCACCGCCGACCTAAATAGTCACACTTGTCATATTGGTCCAACCAAGTCCGACGGACACGTAGCCCAAGATCCTATCATTTTATTCATAGCCCAATATTCGAATAATAAGACAACAATAATTTTACCTTTTTTTTTTTTTTTTGGTTTAGTAAAACTTCAAATTATGATTTATTTGAATTTAAAACTTGGGAAAACGCGGTTAGACAAAACTTGCTCTTAACAAAGCAATCATATCATGGACCGCTAAAGTCATGCCGATGTTTCCGAAATTGACAATTAATTTAATTCCCATTGCATCCCTACAATTTAATTTATAAATCAACATGAATTTTGATATAAATATAATAGAATTGGTTTGATGTACCAAAATCCTAATTTTAAATATATGCTTACCATCCATAATTAGCTGTCATTAGTATTTCTAGCTAATTTTATTTATTTATTTGGCCAGCACTATTTCTAGCTTATTAGACGTGATTACCATCCATATAATTCAAAAATAAAATAATTATTCCTAGTTGTGTATGCCTTTTTTTTTTCTTTAAATAATTTTCCTAGTTGCAATCAACTTTTGGTGTTAAGTGACTAGAGTCAAAGTGAAAAAATGGAAAACTTTATAGACTCTGTCGGAAGACATGCAATTTTCCAAAGACAAAAGGGTACCTTTGCAAAAAGGGTTCATGAATGAAAACTTATATAGTGGAATGAATAGCGTCTCTGTGAATTTTTAACCAACTCTGCCTCTCAAGTAATATTTGAGGTAAAGAGGTAGAAGAACAAGCCATGAGTTGGTTCCTGTGTTCTGGCAAATCAAGCAAAAATGCAAAGAAGAAGAAGCAGAAGAACAAGCCAGAAGATCAGATCCCATCAATTTCAGGTATCTCCATGAACATTTGCCGGACATATTTTGGAACACTTCCAAACTCTCAATCTAGAGTTTTTGTCATTGACACGTTTAAAGAGTTAACCTTTATGAGTCAATTGAATGCATTGTTTACCACATCGATTTACTTTAGATGAATGCAGGAATGCCGTCTTTATAATAGCTTGAATCTTAAATATGTGCGATCCTATTTTATTGTCATTTTTTTGATGTGGTTGTTATCACCCTTATTGGGTATATGCATTTGTTGGTATAAGCTAATGTGGGTTTGTTGTCAATTGGTTATTGGAATTTTGAGTTAGATTTGCTTTGGTTGTGGTTTCTCCCCGTTTGAATAGAGCTCTGTGCCATAGTTCTTGGGTAATGAATTATTTTCACTGTCAAGTTCTGTTCTTTACTGCACAGGTGCTCTACTGCTAGGGACCCTTTCGTTTGATAAAATGAATTTAATAAAGTGTGTATGTGTATTTGAGAGAGAGAAAGAGAGAGAGAGAGAGAGAGAGATTATGATAAATTATTGCCTCAGTTGCTCTTAGTTTCATTTCCTTGAAACCCACTTATTTGGATTATGGAAAATTTAATTTTACACTGGTTATGAGTTCCAATCTACTCTACTTCTTCATCAGTTTTGATTGATAGGCATGCATTGCTTTAGAACAAGTTTCTGTGGTGTTTTGCTATTTTGAGTTGAATGCTGTTGATGGACGTACGTGGATAATGTTTATGATGATGAATTGCCCGTTTTGTATCATTGGAAATATCCAAGCTTAAATTATTGCCGCTACATGTTTTGTCTTTTGTGAATCTCGTTCTCTTTCAAAACTCTCAATGATGTTTGTATGACTTTTTTGGATTATGATGTAATCCATGTTTCTTTTGGATTTTATTGCACAGTATACTGTTTTTGTATTGTTTTATAAACTTTTTCCCTTTGTTCTTTCACGTAGAACAACTGAAGGCAAATTCGGCACTGTCTGTAAAGGACTCTAAGGATGGAGGGTCTGATCACATTGCAGCACATACATTTACATTTCGTGAATTGGCAGCTGCAACAAAGAATTTTAGAGCAGATTGTATTTTGGGAGAAGGAGGTTTCGGTCAAGTATATAAAGGGCGCTTGGAGAGTACTAATAAGGTTCTGTACAAGCTTTGACCATCAACTGCATGAAAAGTTGTAGTACCTGTTTTTCCTTTTTAAAACTTTTTTATGCCTCTCATTTTCCGTGTCCAATTGGTGGTTTAACAACCTCACCTGAATTTTAAGATTTCTCGCTGGCATTGTAAATTTTTGTTTTAAAATTAAAATGAATTACATTTTTGGGGCTAAGATGACCGAATTTAAAGTCATATATTTTTGGTAAAAAACTATGGTCTTATGTAAAACTGAAAAGGTTAAGTGTTTGTGGCAAGCCTAAATCTGGACGTTCTCCAATTTAAGAGGCTCCAGTTCGCTTTCAGTCAGTGCAGATAACGTGGATATACGCATTAATAATCTTTGTTTAGTTAGTGCAATATGTTGGTGGGTTGGTTTAGTTTGCTGTGCGATTCTATCTACTTTCATTGAGATTTTTACCGTGAGTCTTAAAAGTCCTTTTGTTGTTGTTTCTCTGTGTTATGATATCTTTGTCTTTATATGCTAAGCTTTTGGTAAGAGCTGAACCTTGTTCCCTTTTGTGTAGGTAGTGGCCATAAAGCAACTTGATTCCAATGGGCTTCAAGGGAACAGGGAATTCCTTGTTGAAGTATTAATGTTAAGCCTACTTCACCATCCCAATCTTGTTAACCTAATAGGCTATTGTGCTGATGGTGATCAGAGGCTTTTGGTATACGAGTACATGCCATTGGGATCTTTGGAAGACCATCTACATGGTATATACAGCAGTAACAGCACTAGATTCAATTATTTCTTTGCCCAAAGTTCATTTTTTTTAGTCTTGAGGTCTTTCTCTCTTTGTACTTGGTGATAAATTGATGTACACAAACTATAATTGGGTCTTGCAATAGTAAAGATTCAAAGCTATAGAAATCAGTAGGATTTGACAATTATAGAACTATTTAAATTAACAGTATGAAAAATAGGAAAAAAATTACTGTATAAGATAATTCTGGAAATGATCCAAAATCATTTAATCATGCTCTTCTTAAGGTAGAGAAATCTTGCAAGCTAACCAGCTAGCCATGTTGTGGAATATTCAATGTGTCATTGGACTCAGAGTATGGGGCTTGAGCACCATTTTTATTTGTCTACCTTCTATTTGGTATCGGTAATGTTGTTAATCACCTTCTTGATCTCACATGCTGATTTATGCCAGATCTACCACCAGACAGAAAACAACTTGACTGGAATACAAGAATGAAAATAGCTGCTGGTGCTGCAAAGGGCTTGGAGTATTTGCACGACAAAGCTAACCCCCCTGTTATTTATCGTGATCTTAAATGCTCAAACATTTTACTTGGTGAAGGCTACCATCCTAAGCTATCTGATTTTGGCTTGGCAAAGTTAGGTCCTGTAGGGGACAACACTCATGTTTCCACTAGGGTGATGGGAACCTATGGATATTGTGCGCCTGAATATGCAATGACTGGTCAGCTCACATTGAAATCAGATGTATATAGCTTTGGGGTTGTTCTTTTGGAAATCATTACCGGAAGAAAGGCAATTGACAATTCGAGGGCTGCTGGGGAACACAATTTGGTTGCATGGGTAAGAGAGTTATGCCTTCTGCTCTGCTTTAATATTTTTGTTTCTAAAATCATTTTCAGGAGTAAAGTTTTGTTTCTTCTTTATATATGCTTTCAATGTATTTCACACTCAATTTTTAGATTATCAGTATTCTGTCGCATTCTTATATTGGAGACCCTTCTAATTATATACCTACTTTCTGTTTTGGTAACAGTTAGAGTTTAGAATGTTATGCAACTGTGCTATTAGTTTTGATTTTCTCTATTTGAAATATGGTATATGCAATATTGACCTACTAGACGACGGTGTGTACTAAAACTAATCCATTGGCAACACTCAAACGAATTTCCTTATGAGTTAACCCTAATAAGTAACAGCTGTACTATTTTACGAGTGAAAGCAACAATGGGAAGAACAAGCTATTTCTTGCTAAATGGCAGTCTTGCGAATTTCTTCTCATTCACTCTTTGTCGCAGGCCCGCCCCTTGTTTAAGGATCGGAGGAAATTTTGGCAGATTGCTGATCCACTGCTCCAAGGTCAGTATCCGGTGAGGGGAATGTATCAAGCTCTTGCTGTTGCTGCAATGTGTGTCCAGGAGCAGCCTAATATGCGACCTCTCATAGCTGATGTTGTCACAGCCCTTACTTACCTTGCTTCCCAAAAATATGATCCTGAAACGCGGTCAGTACAGAGCTCTCGCACAAGCTCATCCACTCCTAGACCTAGAAGGGAACTGTGAAGTTCATAAGGGAAGACTTATTTGATACAGTTCCGTGTTTGGAAGGTTGTGATGAGAACCTAGCTGTGGCACTGCTTTAGGCTTATTTTTTTCTTTCCAAAATGGGGTTTTATTTGTGATTCAGAAGTCAATTGGTTGGAGCTTAGTGGTATGCTTTGTTGGCTGTACATGAAATGGTGCCTGCTTATCGAATTTTGCTCACTCCGGTAGCAGGTGCCGTGGTGGCGCTCCCCCTTCCTGTTTTTATTTCCTCCTCCACCCTTTTCCTTCTGTCACCTTATACAAGATTCTTTTTATGTACAATTGAGCAATGGGGTTTTGTATCTAAATAGAAACTGGTATCCCATAGAGTCACAGAAATTTATCCAAATTATTTTATAGGAATTTTACTGATTTGGTGAATGAATGGCCTCGTCCTTTGCCAACAGTAGGCGCACAAATCACTCATCTTAAAGCTTCTTTTTCTTTTGTTTTTGGTCATAACACTCATCTTAAAGCTTGAGTTGCAAAGTCTTTAGAAAATTGTGTGGTATGTGCCTAACTGCTCACTGCACCAGTGTTTTATGCCAATTTTACCCCTGCTCAAAATTAGTGAAAATGGCATTATTTGAAGAACATTAAAATTGCTTTAAAACTTGTTTAGATGGAAAAAGGCATTGACTTGCAGACTAGTGATTGTTTGTACCCACAAAAAAATAAAAAGGAAAATTAGTTTTCTCGAAGAGAAAATTTGAACAAAATTTGTTAACTGCACCAACTTTTTATGAGTTTTATCCCGGCGCAAAAAATGTAAGGAAAATTTGAAGAGATAAATTGAGTCGTTTTTTCAACGATGTTATAATTTCGGTAAAAAAATTCCATTATACCCCACGGATAGTTTAAGCGGCCAAGAGTTTGGATTCAACAGGACAAAGTAAAAAATACGAGATTCAATAGGCTCATTTGAGCTTGATTATTATTTTATTTTGTCATTCTTTTTGTTCAGAGAGAGGGAGAGCAACATAATCGCTAATATTATTAGAAAAACACTCGTATTAAAAGGTGAATACTAAAAACTGTACGTTTATCTGATTAAAAGAAAAAGATACTGTACGCTTAGAAAAGTGTCATACAAATACATTTGACGAAGATTATACACCTATGTAAACCATATCATCAATATTTTCTACATTTTCTTCCTCCCCTACTACATGATTATTACCACTACTTTAATCAACAATCAAACAATGAATGGATAAAATTGGTTTCTCTATCGAAAAATTACAGACGATGAAAGAAATCAAAACTATAGCTCCCTGGACTGACAGGCACAGAAGGCATACTATCAAGCTTTGCAGATGAGAGTATTACTATCGGGGCAGCAAACATCTATAGGGATATATCAATACAGCCTCTGCTTTGATCTGCTCTACTCTTTATCTTCCGCTTGAAGGCCATTCGTCTCTTTTACCTCTGCGGTGGGACTCTGTCCCTCACTGATAGACTTGCCGTCATTTGGCTCCTCATTGTTAGCAGGTTTTCCCTGTTGTATTCAACAGGTGACGAAATTAGTCAAACAGCTCTATCAATCGTATTCTCCTATTGTTGCTTTCACACAATAGTTAGAGTTCATGAGTGTAACCTTGTTGCGATCACGCCAGCCAAGGCCAAATGGTCGAGATAGCAAACTGATCTTTCTTGCAGGGAACTCTTGTGTCTGGTCTTGATTGGTTTGTACGGGTAAAGATAGAGATCTGCCAGACAACCATTTTTTTTAAAATTAAACATACTAGTTTCAACTACTGAGGAACAAAACCATGCAAATCTGATTTTATTTTAATTCGTGTTACCATATGATTGTGGCTTGTATAAATGTGTATCCTTTTTAAATGAGCACATTTACATATATATATCTAGGTGTTTTAACCTATGTTGAACAGGGAAAAAGTGTTAAAAAGTAATTTTCGAAAATGAACATTTGAAATATCAATAGAGAGATTAATAATGAAAAAAATATCAAAAATCACATTATCTCAATCACAATTAAGGCAAGGACTAAATTACGGTAGACACGGAAGAAAACCAAGAGTAATGAAAGGTAACAGATTAATATTCGGAAATGAATAAAAAAAGAATGCACACAAGGTTACCGTGGAGAAGGTTGTGTTTTCTGTTGACCGGATTGATATTGCAAAGTTGCCTCCAACATTGATTCTGCCATAACAACTCTCTTTTCCATTCCTGCAAGTGCAGCTGTGGCCTCTTCATACTTCTCCTGCAAGAATTAATATATAAAATTAAAGACATATAATCTTGACCTGAAAATCGTGCACTCTGCAGTCACAGAATAGTTTGATTGAATTGCATGCGCTAAATATCAATTTCATGCAGATAATGCACAAGATAAGGTAAAGCGTTAATTAGAAAGAAATGAATTGGCTACAAGGTGCATCAAATAGGGGAAAGGAAAATGGTGAGCATCCCACATTTCTCATGTTCCATGCACCCCAAATAAACATAAATCCAAACGCTTAAATATAACAATAACAATTGCCACACAATATCTGTATTTTAGACCTTATCACACGTACACTCTAAGCAGAAAAATTCAACTTTTAGAAATTTCAGGTGGGGTTCCAGGTGGTATTGTATGTAATTCCAATGCTATTCACACAGAGATGAAAACTTTAAAAGGAGAAGAAATGTCAGGCATGCTGTTTAGTTGACAAAAAGGTGGAGCTCTCAGGAAAAGGGCGCCAGCAGGAGTTAGAGCCTAAGCTGGGATTAAGGGTTTAGGGCTTGTTTCCTACATGACCTAAGCTCCCTTTCCACACTCTATTTCCAGATTTCTCTGCAGACAGCTAAAAAATTAGTTCAGTTTTGAGCAACAAAGAGTGCAACTGAAGTTAGCAGCAAAGAAAACAATTATAAAACAGAAAGCATTCAAAAATTAAATATATATTTGGTGCCAATACCATATATGGCAATTCAAGACAGACCCCCATGGAAAAGAATGTTATGGAAAGGGACAAGAGAAAGTCAACTTGAGGAGTAAGAAACCATTTTATGCAAGCAATTTAGTAAGCTAATCTTATAAGGGTGGTTCTAACATAATGATTTCTTATCATTACATAACCAGAACATGCGTTCGGATATACGGTTATCTATGAAACCTGAAGCACTTGAGCAGCATATCTCTGTGCTGCTGCATCTTGCTCAGAAAATCTGCGAGCATCTTCTGTTAGTCTCTGCTCTTGCTCTACTCGCATTAAGACCTGTAAAGATAGTAAGTGATGCAATTACCATAACAAGCCCAAAACCAGTATGAAAAGAACAGAAATCCCAAGCATAAAAGAACAGGAAACAAAACCTGGAGCATGACACTCTCCTGTTCCTGCTTATCAGAAAGGGCTCGGCGAAGCTCAGCAACCTCTTGCTCTAATTGCTCAACCTGACACAATAAGAGATCAGAATGAAGTATCTTTACAAGTACTTTTTTTTTGGGTCAAGTGAGGTATCTTTACAAGTATAAGGAAAAATAAACACAATAAAAAAAGTGGAGAAGATTATACTTTATTAACAATCCCAGAGTAAAAAATGAAACACTAAATAGTAAAATTCCACTTTCAAGACATGAAGGTCCACAGGAAAAGGGGCAGATTCCCAAGCAAGATAACCATATCTCTTTCACTTAGAAAGCTGCAATATATAAAAGTTTTCTGGATATACCCTGGCACTCAATTGCCGACGATTATCTTGCTTGACCATCTCCATCAATGCTGTCTCCAGCTCCTCGGCTCTGAAAAAAGTGAAAAAAGGACCCATAATATCAATGCCACATTAGAAAAAATAATAACTAGCTCAAGAATATTTCGTGGTTGGAGTTGAAGGCTGTAATATTTGGTTGTTATAGTGTTTGAAGACACCCCCAAATCCTGGTTGGCCTTGAAGGGTAAAGATCAATAACTTTTCATCCCAAACTACCAAAATGAGCTATTTTAATTGTACTTAATCAAGTCAACAAATGCCATACACGGTATATATTATATACCCATTGTATTGAGGACACTAAGAGTTACACAGGCATCCAATATATCCAAAGAAGAGATCTTTGTTGAATGAATATTTATTGAATAACCAACACAAAAAACACCTAACACCAGAGAGAATATAAGAACCTGAGTTCAGCAGATCTTCTCTCCTCCAGCAGCTTGCATAATTCAACCTTCAACCATACCACCTGCACATAGAACCTAATTTAAATCTCAAAGTTGATTGTGTGGAAAATACTTTAATAACGAGCCCCAGCAACTGCATATAACCCAGAACAAAATACAAAAGTAACACAAAGGCTGTGCATGAATGTGTTTCTTTTCTTTTTTTATTACATGCAGATTAGGTGACAAGGTGACAACCCATAGACAGGCTTATTATATGATGGGAAGAAGAAAAAATATATATACACAAAGGTCTAATCAATGGGCTGATAAAATGGTAGAATCAATATGCATAATTCCACTGTGCCAAACAAAGAAGACTGTAATGAGGGTGTGGAGGGTTCAATAAGCAACCTGTTCTTGAAGATCTGGTACAGAATCTAACTCCCCATCCCCATTCAGGCTAACAAGAACTTCATCTGCATTAGTGGACCCAGACTCTGAACGTGATAAATCACCATTTGTCTGTGCATCGACTAGTCGCTCTCCTTTCTTTGTCTCAATTATCATTGATTTAGGATCTTGCTTGAAATTATACAGCTTAGATGCTAGACCTTGAGAATCCTTCCAAGCCCGAAGTCCCTTCGATCTTTCCTCGATAGCAACAAGTACAGCTGGCCGATGTTTATTTCTCAACTCTTGTAATCTAGTTTCATTTACATTTTGGTAACCCATACAAGCTGTCAATACCAGTTGACTGCTATCAAATGTAGAGCCAGCCAGTGATTGGAGCAGAGTAACTGCATCTCCAGCATCCTTGGTAGTAACCAGTGCAGGGCCTACAAGTAACTGAGCCAAATTAAGTTTCATAAACCAGAGAACATACAGGCCACTTGGTACTATATCATGTTAAAGTAACCAAGTTATATGCCTTTTTTTCTTTAGAAAACGAAAAAAATACTATTTTTATACCCAGTACCATATAATTCCATCAAAGCAAGTGCTGTTCTAAATAGCATCACGCGGTTTCCTTCAAAAAGAAGCACATCCCAGACTCGAAGAACTGAAGCCAATAAATCAAAATATAGGTAAGCTTCAACAAAGTACCTATAAAAGAACAGTTAGTTCATTATCTAAAGAAACATATAAAACCTGACCACTTTCCCATGGAAGCATGTTCATGAAGATGGTAAGGAACCATGGTCCACTAACCCATGCCACCTGCACTCCCAGGTAATCTAGATGATTGACTGCAACATGATTAAAGGTGGCATTAAGTGATTGCTCAACAAATATATCAAACAGAAAGAAGTGTATACTGTATAATAATAATATACAAACCCAATCTAGGAAATCTCTCATGCACCAACTCTTCAAAAACAAGTTGATCCACCTGATAAAATACAACTCATCAGAATATTTCGAAATGCCAACATCTGCAATTATACATTTATAGCATGGTTTCCTCAATTTTGTTAATGTATCTCACTTGAGGAGAAAGAGCATGGATACGCAAAATGAAAAATGCATGAAAACTAGAGTACAGAAAATAATACCTGAGATTCTATCATTTCCTCAGAGTAATAGCCATCAA
Source organism: Prunus avium (assembly GCF_965620075.1). Classification (NCBI taxonomy): domain Eukaryota; kingdom Viridiplantae; phylum Streptophyta; class Magnoliopsida; order Rosales; family Rosaceae; genus Prunus; species Prunus avium. Next base: position 38,189,853 of record NC_142285.1, read on the forward strand.
AATAATCATCTATAATCCCCATCAAAGCCCTGAAAGGTTTAGCGATTTTGTAATTACACAAAGCCAAACAAGTGCAATCACTTTAAATGTAATTATATGCAAACACAAACTTCTATATTTCCAAGGAATTTTTTTTGTTCCTTTAAAAACAAACTGCTGTTTGGTTTCTTCACACTAAGCCTCCAAACAAAAGAAAAGGCAACAATATCTGGGAATTATCCTTTTCCGGAAGTTAATAAACAGTCAATTGAGTTTAGATCTTACCAGAAGGCATTTTCTTCGGGCATGAGAAGCAGTAATAAGCCAGCAAAGAAATTCATGGCCTGCGTGTAGATTAAACCCAACAAGCATTAAAGTCGGGAAAAGTGAAACAAAGATAGTAATTGATATCATTGATCAAATTTCAAAAATCAAATAAACCAAAAATTAGAAATAGTTTATTGAGAAGCATCAGAAGAAGCTAACTTGACACATTGCAATCTCTCAAAAGTCATCCAAAGGGAGCTCGTTACAGCTCCATCTCAATTTTATCCAATCATCCTCTGTAAGACGTACACTTACTGTGGCTAATTATCTCAACATTTAGAAGTCAATTTTGGCTAAAATTCTCTGTGGATCACAAGCTATCCTATAGCCTTTCAGGCCTACATTGCCAGATCATGCATTAATCAAAACTACTTGGTTCACGTAAAGACCAAAGAACACGTTATGCTTTCATGCATTGGTCTAAACTAATTCGTAAGATGTTCTTCACAATATACAAACTCTATAAAAATAAATAAAATAAAATAATTCAAAATATCACACATAAGCAGTGACAAACACGGGATTTCCTAGATATTATTCACAGATACATTCATCAACATCATAAATAAATCTAACTCATGAGCACTACAGTCTCAGTATTATTGTATTAATAGTCACAAAAAGGTAAAGTGTCATGTCTATGAAAATAATGACTATATTGATCAATAAATCTCACAGCCACTTACAGTAATGGCAACTCTAAAAAGTAGCAGTTACCTGAGCACATAACATGTTCCTGAACCAATTACCTGACAGTACCCAACAGAGGGATTATGCCGCGCATATGCAGTAAGCAAACGCCTCAAAGCATTTCTACCATCTTCATCTAGAGCAGGGTGACCTGGAAATGTTCTAGGTAGATCCTGCAGTACAGATTATTGCCAATAAGAAGTTGGATTGTTAATATTTTCAAATAAAGGAGCAGCCATACTGAAAACATAATTTTTTTTTATAAATAAAGTGGTGAACAACCTTCTCAATCTGCCCTTTCCATTTTTCGGGTGCACATACAGAATCTGTTGCTGACAACTTGCTATTTCTGTCTGAGTCCAAGCTATTTAGTTCCACATTATTACCAGCATTAGTTTCAGAAGCTAGCAGATCCTTGTAATAGTTATCCACACGCCGTGCCTTCACACCAACAAAAGCTTGCCAGAGCTGAAAGTTGGAAGTAAAGCAATTATAAAGTTTACTCATAACAAAGATATTCATGAAGTCAAAAAACAAAAAAACAAAAAAATAACAAGAGGTAACTTGAGAACATAATATGCACCTCTCCCCTGAGAGCCATTGGTACTCCCCCACGAACAAGAACCTCCAACTCTTCTTTCCAAGGAAATAAAGATTCTGAAGGGGCAGTGTCAGAAGCAGCACCTGTTGCAGATGCACTAACACTGTCACTTGAAGGGACATCCTGGTCTGACCTCTCCACATCATAGAACTCCTCCTCAGAGTCCTCCTCAGATGCTCCTTTTGGGGATCTAGCCTCTTCAAGAGGAGTAAGCGGCTTCCCAGTTCCTGTGTCCTGCTCATGCTTTGACAAATTGTTCTTCTTCTTTATACGAACACTCATCATGGTCTCGATGGCATGAAGAGATGGTCTAATTTCATTCCATATTTGAATCCCATGAGTTTTTGTGTCCTTAGCTTCCAGTTCCTCCTTTTCGTTATCATTTTTGGTCAGAGAATCGGAACCTGCCTTCTGGTCACTTAAATCATCACCATCAACACCCTTCTCCGAATTGGAGTCTGGTTCATGCTCTGAGGCTTCAGAAAGCAAGGCCTTCTTATCTTGTTCCTTAGATAATCCAATTGCAGGCAATTGAGCGGACTCTGCTTGTAGTTCCAGGAAAGACTTCCACCTTTCTGATCTTTCCTCCTCTTCTTCCTGAAAACAAAAGTAAATTACATGGAGTACAACATGGCCGGAATCTGTGCTTTCAAGTCTGTTTGTTTCGTGAAAATAGTAGATATTAAAATTTGAAAAATAAGAGTCACTCCTCTAGTCTTCACTGTAAGACCAGAAAAAAAGAAGTGAAAACACCAGCCAAGGATTTTAAGAGTTCAAGAATTTAAAAGAACAAAAAACGTAAAATATAGCTTTTGTTTCTCTTTTCCTTTATTTCCATCATCATGAATTTTTCTCAGTAACCAAAACAAAAGACGTTACGATAGAAAGAAGAAAATAAAAGAAGAACAAAACCTTGTAGATAGTGGCATATTCTCGGTATCGTTGTACATGCTGAGGTCTCACAGCAAATCCATAAGCATCCCTGTCCAAACACCAATGCCGATTCATTCCAATTTTTTAATAAATGATAAACAAATCTACCCAACACGTTACATTTTCTTTGACAAGCAGTAATTCTATCTAACCTTAACATAACAACAACTCCATACTGAGATCACAATCAGTTCACAATCATATGCCAATCGAAACAGGCCAATTACGAAGATTATCGAACCCAAACCATGAAAAAATGAAATTCCGCGCACAACGGTGCTCGGATTACCAGCAATCGGCCTCGAGCGATCGCCTGATTCATGCTCGAGAATTCTACTAGCCACAGAACTCGGCATTGCCTCATCGCAATCTCAATCTACTGTAAACCACACCGCATTTCACATTCAAACTAGCAATCTAAAACCAAGCCATTCACAAGCAAACAAACACACAAATCCTACCAAATTAGATTACACACTAAGCAGCATCCAACGGTCAGGATCTTAAACTCAGAAGCATAATTAACTCAGTTTAAGAAGTCAATGTGATCGAAGAAGACGATGAAATTAGAAGACCTAGGAGGGACGCGTGGCGGGAAGGGGGAGGGGGTAGCACGGAAGAAGCGTATACCTCTTGTGCTCGTAGGCGACAAGCGGGTTAAGAGAGACTTTGGTGGCGGATTTCATTTAGATCCGGTTCGATGCGCGGGGAGATAGGAGCGATCCGCTGGCGAAGATCTTCGGGCTCCGCGGCGCGCCCTTGAATTTCTGCAACTGAATTTTCAACTATGTGCGTGGGAGAGAGTGAGAGAGAGAGGACTGTGGCTGAGGGAGGGAGGGAGAGAGAGTTAAGATGGGTTTTGTTGAGGGTAGAGTGTGATGCGTGAGTAGAGAGAGAGAGGGAGAGAGAGGGAAAGGCACATGCATAAGGGAGCGAGATTGCCGTCACATTATTACATGTGCTCCATGTCTCTAACACGGATTTCGAGATGAGGGAGGGAGAGAGGGTCTTATTTCCTGCTGAAGCAAATAAATAGAAAATTATAAAATATATATTTTTTTTATACAAGAGGTATTTGTTTTTTTCAAAGATTGTACAAACGGTATTGAAAAAGGAAAAATTGAACACAAAATCTCATATGCACGATACTAGAAGCTCATTGCATTATTTTTTATAAAGGATTAAAAAATAGGGTTTTTTTTTTTTTTTCAAACAATAAGATGACAGAAATCAAACAATTGCCCTAAATGTGAGTGTTTTTTTGTTCAATACCTTATCATCATAGCTAAAACCTCTTTAAAAGAGAGAATATTTAATTGAGGATTTTACATAATTTTAGAAATTTTCTTTAAAAAAATTGGGAGAAATTAAGTATCATGTAGGAAATGGTGTAAGGGAATTTACTTATTTACAGAAAATTTAATTAATGAAAATATTTTTAGACTCGTGGCTAAGCCCAAGAGCCATCATTTGTGAGTCAGTCACTTTTATGAGTCATTCTAAAATCCCGATTTTCAAAATCTTTTTTATACTAATTTTTACGAGTGGGCACATTTTCGGATCAACCTGACCAATATGTCCAATCTAATTATAATGGGTTGCGTTAGATTAAAAATGAGCGGATTTGGATATGAGAAATCATAAACCGCTATGTATACATGAATAAATATATTTAACCATTATAACTATAAATTTCGTATTCTTATATTGAACTAGTAATAAAAGATATTTATGTTGCTCCAAATTATTTTAGGATGCATTTGGATTAAATAATTTAAACCAAAGTATTTGGATTTAGGCAAGAATATTATATTAGTAAAAAATAAAAAAAGCAGTTAATTCGAATATATCAATATAGCAAAGTAATTGATTGTATTTGAGTGTTTTACCTCACGATTCACATGGTAGCACAGGTGGCTGTAATTATTTGATTTGATTTTGTAGTGTATTTTTTTATTACTCGTTTGTAACCTGTAACTTGTTGCCTGCTGTGACCTGTCGGTGGTGGGGTGTGCTTTTTGTATAAAGACCTTTTTTATCGTAAATGCCAAATGTAACTCCTTTTTTTTTTAAATCCGAAACTAAAAAGAGTTTATGTCGGCAGAAGACAACAACTGAGACAACGGTTTTCCTCAGCAAGATATTTGTTCTATAGTTTTTTTTTTTTTTTTTGTAATTTGCAAGCATTCTTCTGTAAAGTAACCATTTTTGTTTTATAATTAAAATATTTTTTATTTATTTTCCAATAAAGCTGAAATTAGTCCCGATTAAACAAGTTATTATGCTTTCAAATCAAGCGAAATTAACTTTTGATTAAGACTCTCACTGGTTTCTTCCTGTAAAATTCATTTTTATTTTCGATAGAGGAGTCTTTCTTCCTTTGAAGTTACATATGCCTTTTTCCTTAATATTTCTGCTGAGTTTAAGGCTTAAGGTAAGCATCGTGCCTTGGGGGACATATAATGGCATGAGGTCATGGTGCATATGGGGTTCGGAAAATCTTAAGGTTTGGTTCAACACGAGAATGGTTATTCAACTTGGGACGGTCATATTTTAAGAGATTTTAAATGTTAAACCGTTAGTGTATTTTTTTCTTCTCGGTACGCACAGCCTAGTCAAGAATTTTAATATTTAAGAATCGAATTTCTAATATTTCTCTCAACCTTATAAAGCAACATCAAAACCAAACCAAATGTCGTTGATAGAAACCCAATTGATGATCATGTGGTTGGCTTCTCTATGGATATGAGCTCTTATGTTTCCTGTTTGTTTTTTTGTTGCCACCTTGTTCGATATGGGATAATCTTTGAGGGATGACTTAATTGGGGTTAAGTATTTTTTCTTTATTGGTGCTATTTGTATCTGTTTGGTAGCTTTTTGGATATTGGGCCTTTGCCTCTCATTTCAAGAAGAAGAAAAAAAACAGGAAGGCAATGCACGTTTTAACCTTTGCATTGCATATCACCATATCTAATTTTGATATTCCCATATTCAAATTTATAATTAACAATTTTCCAAAAAAGCTAAAGGTGTTGTTTGATAACCATTTAATTTTTACTTTTTGTGAAAACTGAAAACTAAAAACATCTTTTGTTTTTAGTTTTGTTTTGTAACATATTTTGTTTTTAGTTTTAAAAAAAGTGAAATATAGTTTTCAAAATCACCCTTATTTTTTAAAAACAATTTGAAAGTGTTTTAAGTTTTAAGTTTTCGTTTTCATTTTTTTGTGCTTCTATTTCTTTCATTAATTTTACATCATGACATATGGAATGCACTCCAGTTATCTAAATTTGGTAGTTGGGACCTCCCGATTTGAACCCAATCGCTCAAATCTTGTGTTTGGCCACGGACCCAATCCAAGTCTTGGGAACACCATCTCCAAAATTCACCAAAAAATCATCCTATTTGCAAAAACCTCACTGAAAAATACTATGAACTCTTTGTAATATGCAATTACATTTTATGATATCAAATTCACAATTTGACCCCAAAAACTTTCATTTCCAAGTTTCACATAAAACTGAAAATTGAAATAAGTTACTGAACAACTTTCGGTTCAGTTTTCAGTTTTCAATTTTTGTGAAAAATGAGATGAGTTACCGAACAAGTTTTTAGTTTTTGAAAAATAAAAAGTGAAAATCGAAAACCGAAATGGTTATGAAATGGCCCTAAAAAAACTAACCCATCTTGGGCTGGAAATTATTCTTATGGGATCACGGTGATCATGGTCGAACTTGACAGTTTGGAAGCCCAAACTGAATTACCAAAACGGGCCTGGCTCGATAAATATATATATATATATATATATATATGATAGAAAAAAAAATTGAATTTTCAAGGAAAATTGTATTATAATATGCTGACTTTTATGTGAACAAGTTATTCGTCAAAGTAACCCAACAAAAAGCGTCCACATCTTTTTGCTTTGGCTCAGAGAAAAACGAAAATTCCAAAGGTTCTCTTTTTCTTCATTTTTCCTGAGAAAACAAAGTATAAGGATTGAAAGATTGGCACCAGACCAAACAAAAGTTAAAGGACCCAACTTCTGCTGAAACAGAGGGAGAAATCAGAAGCAGAGAGAGCTAACTAAACTATATGAAGTTATAAACCAAGCTCACAGCAAAAACAAGAAAGAAAAGAAGAAAGAGCTTTTAGCAAAAGTCGGTTTGTAGATAGAATTTGTAACTGTTTCCCCTGAGAGCCGTGCTGAAACCAAAAGCACTAAAGCCCACGTTGTAGATTTTTGTGGTAGTAGAAGTTGTGTGTAGGTGTGTGTAGGTAGGAAGCGAGCCAGCCATGTCAGCCCTGGTGCTCAAAATGACCACAGCAGCCTCGTCTATATACCCCAAGAAGAAGCCCTACCACCAAAAGCTCTCCAATTGGGTTTGGGTCTCCCCACAACGCCCTACCTCTTCCATCACCACCACTCCCTCTCCCTCTTCCCCTCCAGCCCTAAATACCCCCATTCAGGCATTTACGCAAACACATAATAAATACGGGTGCAGGATAACCCCCTGCGCACCCCTAGCGCACCCCAACCACCCTCACCCTCCTCACATTCTTCTTCAAAACCTAGGGCCCAGATTTCATAAATGCCTCCCCGTCTCCTCTCGCAGCAGCAGCAGCAGCAGCTCTAGTGGGGGTTTCTCCGAGGACAAAGGAGAGTCTTCTGGGTCTGGGTCTGGCTCTGAGCCTGGCCCTGCCGCTGGTCTTATGGCCGATATGGGTTCGGACAATAAAGGCACTGATTGGTACGAGAGCCAATTGTACCCAAACCACGACGAATTGTTATCTCCTCTGAAACATCGCCAACAACAACAACAACAGCATTCTTCCTCCAAATTGCTCACCTTGCCCACCATTCTAACGCTCGGCCGCGTTGCCTCTGTGCCGATTCTCATTAGCAGTATGATTTGCTTTTGTTTTCATTGGTAATTGTATTGATTGCAATTGTGTATCTTGCTGATTTTTTGATTACCCATGTGGGTTTTATTTGTTTTTCGTCTACATTGATGCCTCTCGGGAGCTCCAATAAAATTGGAGCAGTCATATTTTGGCAATTGGTTATGTTCATATATCTGGGTTTTGTCGGCATTCTAGGTTTCTGCAGATTTTGATTAGGATGCATAATGCCCTTGCATTTTCATTTGGCTTACGTGGGTTTTTTTCCCCTTCATTGTCCTAGCTTTCTACGTGGATAGTCGGTGGGGAACAACTGCTACAACAAGTATTTTCATTGCTGCAGCAATTACTGATTGGCTTGATGGGTACATTGCTCGAAAGGTTAACTTTTTTTCTCTGTCTTGACTCTGAGAGATCAATTTTCAATTGATTTTGGGAATTTTAATGCTTGAGGTTTTATTGGGGACAATTTTATTGACTTCTTAAGAATTTGTTTGCATTTCAGATGAGGTTGGGATCTGCTTTTGGTGCTTTTTTGGATCCCGTAGCTGATAAGGTATTTGTCTTTCTTATCAAGTTCAAATTTAACACGTTCATTGTCAATTTCAGATTGTTTCTGGTTATTATTATTCTTTAAAACTGTTTTAGAGTTCTAAATTTGATTGTCATCCTGCTGAATGCAGCTCATGGTTGCAGCCACACTGGTTTTGTTGTGTTCCAGGCCTTTGGATGTTGCTATGTTTGGGCAAGTTCCATGGTTGCTGGTTGTTCCTTCAATTGCCATAATCGGTAGAGAGGTATTATATAATTCTACTTACCTTCTTTATTTCCTTAGTTATTGATTCATCGATTCAGGACTTGCGTTTCTTGCCCTTTTTTCTTGTGTTGACTGACCAATAAAATATTTCACTGGTATGTTAGTAATTGTCAAAATGGAATTTGATTGGATTTTTGGCACCTAGGAAATCATAGTTAGTAGAAAATTTGCGTTTGCCTGTATTTAACATGAAATTGTCTGTGCATGATGTTGCATGTAGAAAGTACGAGGGTATCTTCCTAAAGATGTGGGGTCCAGGGTATCATGTATTTGGACGGCATACTGAATTGGGGTTTGCAAATATCTTGTCACGATCTCTTCATCCATGTTAGGTTGAGTGTGGCCTTTTACTTTTTGTGTATGAATGTGCACGTTGTTCTTGTGAGTTCCTGCTGATCAAGTTTTACTGTTTTAGGATCATGTTTGCTCAAATAAGAAATTATCAACTGCTCTATCTTGCCCTGTACTTGTGCAATCATTCTTGTTGTGTAGTTTTATGGATTCTATTGAATTGATAGTACTGTCTTACGAATCAGTTTGCATCTTATTTTTAGATAACCATGTCTGCAGTTAGAGAATGGGCTGCTTCTCAGAACAGTAAGCTTTTAGAGGTTTGGTTTCCTTCCCCATGCCACCTTGTCATTTTAGAACTTAAAAAGCTCTTTAGCTGTAACACATATCATAAACAAAGTAGTTATTAGAATGGTGAATATTCTCAGGCTGTTGCTGTAAATAACTTGGGAAAGTGGAAAACAGCCACACAGATGATCGCACTAACTGTCCTCTTGGCCACCCGAGACAGCAGGTAAATTGTCTGTTTTGATTGGCTTTTGATCTTTTCTCTTTAGGTCAATACAGATGAAAGATTTGGTAGTTTCTGACCCCTTTGCTTCCATCACCTACCATCCAACTTTTGCAGTCTTGGAAAACCAGAGGCTCTAGTAGCTTCGGGTGTTGCTTTGCTTTATATTTCAGCAGGGCTTGCTGTATGGTCTTTAGTTGTGTATATGAGCAAGATATGGAAAGTACTGCTGAAGTAGTGTGTGTGCTGTTGCTCTGTGTTTACGGATATACATACTTCTCAACCGAGCAATCATCTCAAATTCGAAGTACTTGTTAGTGCTCTGTACATGAACCCCGTAATGAGCCATTGGAGCATCCTGCTGATAGTTGATGGAGGGGATAACCGTTATTGCTAAAGTTTCTGCAGTATTAAGTAAATTGCACTTTCATATTTTGGGCGGGGTAGTATCATTTTGTTTGATTGCTCCCCTCGGCGACTTTATATTCTCACAGCTGTCAGGTTCATCTGACTTTTTGGGATAATAGAGATGTTGAAACAAAATTTCCTCATTACATATCACATTTTGGTTATTCAATTTTTTGTTCTTTGAAAAAAATATGTACACTGATTTGGAAGATCCTGGTTCTTTGAAGCCGAGATGATGTTGGAGGATGTGGCATTAATTAATTTAGTTGCTGCTGCAGTTTGGTCTGGTGTTGGAGATGGCTTATGTTTGTTGATTCTAGAAAGTGTAAACAAAAATAATCTACGGCTAAAGAAAGTAGCTTTCTGAGTTCCCTTATATGCTTATGGCATTTACTTTGCAGAGAAACATTTTATTGATTTTTGCAGGATATTGCAAGATTGATAATATTTCCCTTATAAAAAGGGAAAAAATGCGTTGACCCACAACTTGCCCTTGAGGCTTTCTGAGTTAGATGCTTTGAGAAATATTGAGAGATCTTGAGTGTGCTGAAACTAGCATGAACCATCCTTCTTGGTTACAGCCATACATTTTACCAAAAGAAATATTGTGCAAAAACAAATGGAAGTAAACAGCTAGCAATTGATGTACAAATGTTGATAAGAATCAAAGCAAAGGTTATTTCTCTAGTAAAACAGTCAGAAAGTCAAGTAAACCAAGGCCCTGATTACATGGTCACATGTGATGTCCTCTGCCTATATTCAAAGGATGTTCTGTTTTGTTCAAATTATTTATATAAAATAAAAGCTGAAAATACCAATTCAGCTAAGTTAAGATTCGATTCAATAAATACATGATTTGGTTCTCTGAAGAAGGTGGAGAAATTGAAATTGCAGCGACTCCTAACTTTGTTATGCTGATTTCATTTCTGTGCCTGAAAAACCAATGAATTAAGAAATTAGCACAAGCCATCTTCTTCAATTCTCATCATTGGCAACAACTTTGGGAATTGACTCCCTAACATGCTGTAACAAGAGAATTTACCAAAAAGCGTCTCTTGTAGCTTTCAACGAGCTCTTTGGGATCACGCCGGGTTTTTTTGTAAGCTAAATTTTTGTTCATCTCCTACACAATTGATATACATTCACATGAGTAATATGTTCATAATTGATATAACAATACATACATTCATGTTTTAAAACTTGGAATCGCTTCTTGAGGAAGTTCAAAGGCATGTCAATATGTGAAGCCACTAAATTCATACTGCACCTCAAACCATGCTGCCAGTTTAGGCCTGCCTGCAGTGATGTCATACTTCTTCACTTCCAGTGAGAAAGGCTGAAATCTTTCAAGGAATGGAGCATAAGCTATATCCACCTGAAAATTAAGAACAAAACTTAAAACTTTTCCAATGATGGAGAAAACTTCAAACGAATTTGGCAAAAAAAAAAATAGGGAAAAACTGACCGGTAAAGCAAAAATGAGAACTAAAATACTAATTGACAGAAAGCAGATATAGCTACCATATTACCAGACTGAAAGTGCCAAGAAAGAAAGGTCCATCTTCAAATTTGGAAAGAGCAGTTTCAATATAGTCAAATGCAGCATCTGCTTCAACATACGACTACGGTTACATTAGCTCTTCAACTTCATTAACATCAAAAGAAGCAAGTAGTCATCTCACCAGCTGCCTCGGTTCCGTCCTCTTTAAATGAAGCAAACACAGATTTATTGAAGGAGTCTGTGTAGGACAGCAACTCTTCTGCAAACTCTCTCTTTGCAGGATCCTATATTTACAGAGTATGAGCTTTTGTATAGCCTAGAGAAGTCAACATGCAGTAACAATGCAATCCTGAAATCTTACATCAGGGAACAGTGAAGGTCCTTCAAAGTGACTGTCAATATATCTAATCAAATCAAGACTCTCTCCTTTGACTTCGTTATTGTGTTCCAGCGACGGCACCTGTGTTCAAATTTCATATCAGACACACCTTGGGCAGAAAATGCAACAGTTAATCAAGCGTAATTAGCTCTGTTTTGTCTTTCTACTTTTTTCAATACAAAATGTGTGCGGTTTATCTCATAGTATGATGGCCCAAAAATATATTTATTGACTACTTTTGACATCCAAATAAGTTTCAATAACAAAACAGTGAGGATTCTTAAGCTCCAATGCGAGGGGGTATTCAAATGTTCCATGATATGAAAGCCTTCATTGCAATTTCTTATGACTCTATTTTATGCTGAGGAACTGTGCTTTCAAATGCATAACAAAAGCATAGGGAAAAACCTTATGTTTGTGTAATCTAGGAAGCTATAACACGTACTCTAATTGCAAAAGCTCACCTTGTTAGGTGGGTAGACTTTCTCCTTGTACCAAGCAGGTCTGTCTTGCAGATCTATAGAAACCAATTGTATCTTTTCCTCCAGTCCCTGTTCCCAACAAACATCAAGGATTAAAGGGAAGATCTTGTGGAGAAAACAAGGATAGCTTAAGCACCATCATAGCCAACATAGTAAGATTTGTCCACAAACAAGACAACAATAAAGACTCGTCCACAACTAGAGCAAACATTGGTACCTCAGAAAAAAGTCGTCCATAACCTCATTTACTAGCCCTTGCAGTTTGCTGTCTACTCTCACTCTCAGGCTTAATTTAAAGAGTTCTATTCTTTTCTTTTCTTTTTTGCAGAAGATTCACAAAGTTCTTTTCTTCTCCGAATTTTTTGTGCAACCATTGAAAATGAGAAAAAGAGACCAAACAAGTGAAACCAGACTGTGAAGTGCCTGTAGAAACAACCTTACAGTTCCGGGAAATCCACGCACGCTGTGCATATGGGCATTGGTAAGATATATACAACCTTCAACAATACAACAAACCCAACATTCCCAATAGTGAGATTGACATTAACAAAATTACAAACCCAAATAATGTAAAATTTGTTGCAATGGGCATTGAAACAAACACAATTTTGGAATTACAAGAACTTGCAAACTACAAAAGTCTAACCAAAAACTAAATGCAATGAAGCAGTGAAAATCTAGCAATCTATACCAACCTTGTTTTCCCATCGAAGAGTGGAGGTGGGTCTGAGGTAGAAGTGAGAGCTGGTGGCAGAACCTCTTGTCCACTTCCCCATAAGAACAAAAACAAAAATAAATTCTCAGCTTATTTATGAAGTAAAATATGAAGACTTTTACAGCTCTAGTTATTGGGTTCTTAGAGACAGGGAAAAAGGAATAAACTTTGGATTTTTCGCATTTTCGGGGCAACCAAACAGGAGACAAGTAACATACCCAGTTGCCATAATTGCAGAGAGTGAAGCTCTGGTTTTCTTTCCAAAAGAAGCTTGAAGTCGAAGCTTAAGTGGAGATAGTATGGTGGTGTTCGGAAATTTGGCTATCACTGGTTTCTTAGAGAGAGAGAAAGGGACTGAATTTGACAGGTGTGGCCAAGAGGGCAGAGAGGATGATGATGAAGAAGCAGCAGTGCCTCTCAAACTCACGTTCAAAATAGCCATTGCGGTTTGGGTTGGTTCTGCTGCCGGTTATGTATTTATTTACGTTGTCAACAGATTTCACAGAATTTTTCAAAGCAGAAACAAAAGACTAAAAAAGAAGAAGGTTTGGACTTTGGATTCTGAGATACCAATCAGAAAAGGTTTAGCTGGAGTTGTATTTATACCTTGTTTTTAGTAAGATGCATCTCAGTCACTGTGTATCTTTACTGTTGGCTTTGTATTTAATGGTTGAAAAGTAAACTTTGGCTTAAGAATTTATCAGAAGGGGACAACGGGATCTAGCTTAGGGCTTGACTCGCAGACAATGGTCTCATGTTTAAATCCCATGAGAACCCCTTTTCATTTGTAGTTTACTATCGCTTATATTTTTAAAATAAAAAAAAAGAACTTATTAGAAGGGAGCACAATGTTCTTCGTTGAGAAATAAAATGCTTCCAGTCTTATATTCTCAAGGCAAGCAGCCTAATTAATTCGTATTAAGTGGTAGCTCTTTTGAAAAATATGTCATGCCCCAATGGCGGGTTAAGTCTGTTTTCTAGTCATTGACTTTCCATCTATACTGAATTTTCTTGTGGCATTATGTAAAAATAAAACAAATAAAAAAATTCATAAAGCACAGCTATACATCAGAAGAAGGAGAAAAAAGAAAAGATGTAAAAAAAGACCCAAAATTCTGCCTTTAACTCTCCTCTTTGTAAAGAAACAAAAGCTTATTGTTTCTTAGTACAAACGAAGAAACCAGGGGTTTGAGTGATAGATCATCTGAAGTTCTGAACCTCCCAATCTAGGTGCTGGCAGGGACACCGCCACCTCCCTTAACTGAAAGCAGAGGCCCATGCCAGTAGCTACGACTGACCAGATGCGAATCTAGGAACAGCACTACCACTGTGATATCATCATGAAAATGTCTCCTCACCCCTCGGTCGATCTTTTTTAAGTCGGAATATCTCATTTCTCTCTTCTTGGCTGCTTCGTGAAGCGCAGCTTTGACAAGTTTCCTTGCAATACCCTGCACACACATGGGAAATATTATAGCAGGTCCAGCAGCAACTAGAATAAAAGATGATTTCCAACTAATCTTACAATATAATACATACAAAACAAAACCAATCTACATTTAGATTAATGATTTTGAAGGTTGAGGTTTTATAGTTGAAAATTTCAAGAATGTGCCAGTTTTTCTTAATAATATATGAATTGTAAAACCTATTATTCCGATAGCAAGAGTAAAGGATCTTTCCTGACGTGATTTAGAAACACATCCAATCATAACATACTCAAGTAAATTCAAAAGAAATTTAAAACTTAACATAGGAACCATACATTACGCGGATAGTTCTGGACAATGTCAACTGCCTCTTGACTGCTTAACTGCTCCCATAGGCCATCTGATGCAAATATGAGAAACTGATCTTCAGGGTAGAGTTTTTGGACTAATATTGTTGGCTCAGCTTTAAGGATTGGCTTGTGGAAGGGTTCTGATAGTCTAAACTTTGCCAATAGAGGTTCTTTGTTAAATTCTTGCCGCTTCAGGTAGGCATCGCCAATGGACCTTGAAACCTGCAAGACAAACACATATCTCTAAATTAATGCTTCTCAACTCAGGTTTAGAACTAAAAGTCAAACACATATAAACCCCACTTGTCCAATTCCAAATCCATTCCAATGATGGCACCAATCTAGTCGAGAAATAAAATATATGTCCATCATTGAAATATTGAGAAAACTAAAGGAAATTAACTGTATGTATACTGAAAAAATCATGTTGCATAGAATTGGTGGAGTCACACACGAGTCAAAAGGAAAAAGATCACTATGTATAGGGTAACAGAAAATGACTCATAATAAGAGATTAAAATAGATTTAAGAACAGATAAGAAAAAGAATTACCTGTATCAAACCCTTCACGCGCCACACCTTGTGCTTTAGTACCACAATCTGTGGATCATCGGGATGCAACGAGCGCAGTTCCTCTCTCACAGATTCTATACTTGCATTGTGTTCGATTGATAACTGAACAGCTTTTACCTGTTTAACGGTCTTTTCCAGTCTTCCTAAAACCACCCGAGAATCTCCCGCATTTGCTATGTATAGCAGCCCACTACATACTACGCCTACCAAACAACATGAACCAACAGAAGCAAGCAGTGGCTTAATTATCCACTGCTTCTTTACTAGAGAGAGGAATTCCTCTTCAGTTGCCAAAAATGCTTTGGTGATAACATCAGCGGACATTCCCTGATTCTCTGATGTGAATTCTGCACCATGAATAGCTGTCAAGTCAGTAAATATATGCATTAGCTATCTAAATATTGGAAGCATCATCTACATAAAATAAGGAAGTTTAATAGTTTCCACAAAAATTGATAACAGCAGGGATGGCTCTTACTACTCTTTCATCTTGCAATACACATGAAAATACTACTTTCTCAGTTTTTTATTTTACTACTACTTCCTTATGAGCTACTGCAGAAACATCCAGGCATTAGCAAAAAACTGACCAAAATGCATTAGAATGCGGCATTCTCCCATCACCAAAGTATATAGCAATAGCAGCATTAGTTTAGTGTCTTGCAATTACCAAAAATTCTGAACAGGTATAATAAGATGAATTTAGGAGATTTGGTATAATAAAAAATATTAATGGTGCAAGTCAAGGGAACAACGCACTCTTAAAATTGTTGAACAAGTGCTCATTTAAAAACCGGGATGCTTCTGGTCCTCCATGTCCATCATAAATTCCAACAAATGTTCCATGAGGACCTGATTCGAGCGAGCTCAGTGGCCCTGATTCAAGTTGGCTATGGTCTTCCAACAAATTGTTTGCTTGAATTACCGCCATTGAGAAATCCCCATTAACATGGTGTCCTGAATCTTTGTACCACAACAAACCATCAAGCCGACCACTCACGTCCCCGCCTCTATTGTTAGAATTTTCACCCTCAACAGAAGGTTTCCAACACGGTGCCACAAGCTTCATTAGCGTAGTTGATACCATCCCTTACATATTCTCAACCAAATGATCCAGCAATTAAATTATTCATCGAGTATATGTTTGTGAACAAGATCTAATCTTGGTGTTTCCTCTAGCTTCCCTACAATTACAAAATCCAAGTAACAGATTCCACAAATCAAATACTCATTGATGAATGGGGACATTAATCTGCAGGGGTGTAAAGCATCTAACGATTTGAACGATTTGATGGGTATGTGAATAACCTGCATATAAATTGGAGATAAAGATTAAACTGCAAACACAACCAAAGTCAAAAGTATACAAAAAAAAAACAGATTGAAAGGTGCGCAAAACCAGACAACATGAGTTTGGGACGACAATCAAATTGCAAGCAACCTTAAACTCAATAGGTTTTAATTGAAAAAGACATAACAAAATGGGCATGCCCAGAAACAGCAAGAGTTTTCTAGAAAAACAAAAATGCAAACTTTATCAATGAATAGATCATCATACAAACTAAGGGGTATTTCCAGAAAATATATCAACTTCAAAAGTGAGACAAATATCAAAACCATAAATCCAATGTCTATACAGACATATGGGTTTGTAATAAAAATTGCATACCAAATAATTCCATTGCAATGATTAACATTGAAGCATAATATAGAACAAAAACAAGTTCTTTTCTTTAAGCATGAAATGAACAAAATCTCCATACCTTGTATTCAATATGTTGGAGGGATTCTTTTAGCCCTCTGTCTATGATAATTCATCTGTTGCTGAAAATAACCATTTTTATATGGATTAGACTGAGAACCAATGAAACAGATTTTGAATGTTCTGACAGAAAAAAAAAAAAAAAAAAAAAAAAAGTTGTCAGAAACGTGGAAAGGGTAGATCGAAAGAAGAGAGAGAGAGAGAGAGAGAGAGAGATAGATAGATTGGAAGCAGTAATTGGTTCTCTTTCCTTTTCCTTAATGTTATTTTATTTTCTTTCTTCTTGGGAAAGAGATTACGCATACAATACAACAAACCCCTCGCCCTCGGTTTGAAAAACCATCATAAGGGAGAGAGCTGCTGAGGCCTTTTGGGTTGGATTTTCAGTTTAGGTATTCTAATTTATGGGCTGGGGTTTTGACTTTGACCTGCAACAAACCACCATTTCAGGCAACTTTTGCTCATCTTCCCTTCTCCTTAATATAGTAAACTCTATTAAGTTCTTCTTAAGAATCATTAAAGAATTTTCCCACTTTGCCGATAATATTATGTTTTGGAATTTCTTGGGAATAAAGTTGACAACTTGCTACACACTATCTATTGGCCAATCATAATATCTTGCTAATTGACCTTCTGGCTATATTTTATGGTTTTGCTTATACATTCGGTTGTCACTTGCAAATGAACACACTTTGCTTTATTCTTTCCAAAGTACAATGGTACTTTTCTACTCCTTGGTGAAAATCAAAGTTTGAGTTCTCTTTGTTTTTTTGATTTGGCACATAATCTTTTTTATGTTTATGAATGAAGTTTATATGTTCACAGATCATATAGATCTTTTCTCTTGTAGAAGATGAAGATCAATTAGAGGTATTGAACTCATTTTTCGTAATCTATATGATATGAATTCGAAATCAACTATAATCAAATGGAGACAAATTCTGCTAGACCGAAGAGTAGTTATAAACATTAGTCATATCAACTATAAATGTTATTAAAAGATAACTAGGTGCATGCAGCATGATTAATTCCATGTTTTGTCTTAACATTGGACACACCGTTTATATCGATGCATCATGCACTCATTGATTAAACTATGGATTCGGCTGTCCTTTGCAAAGAGAACACACATCCTTCCAAGTACATGGTACTTTATCTACCACTTGGTGAAAATCGAAGCTTCAACTTTTTCTTGGGACATAAGTTTGATGTGTTTGAATGAGTTTGTTGTTGATAGGACTTCTCTTTTTGGTTTTCATCAGAAGAAAATTTATTGATGAGAAGATGACATGCTTGTATGTTTTCTCATTTAAACAAATACTTTGAATCATCTTTCTACATCTTAAATTTATTATATTTTCTCACCACAATCATCCGCATATCCATTATGCCAATAGGTCTTAGCTCAGTTGTAGAGCTATGGGCATGTAAGCTAGTAGTCTACGGTTCGATTCCCCGTTTCATGTATGTGTGAGAATATCCCCTTTCCTTTCTAATAGTGACAAAAAAAAAACCTAATATCCATTAATTTGCATTTTGGTGAATAAAATATTATAATCCTTGGATTAAAATTTATAAAGAAGATTTTGATACTTGTTATTGTCATATATGATATTGTTAATGTAGCATTCAGGTGGGAATTGAAGGTTATCCCAATTGAAATTTAAAAAATGCAACATTTGTTATTAAAAAAAACCATTTGAATTAGACAGAAAAAGCTCTTTAAATATTAAAATCCTTAAAATACAGCAAAGTCTTAAGGACTAAATGCCAAAAAAGGGAAAACAACTGGCCGTTAACATTTCCCGCGGACCGTTCAATGCTACCCAACGATGCCGTTTTGTCTGTCCTTACCTAACTATCGTATCAGTCCACTCCTCCGACACGCCCCTCCGATTCGTTGCCAGTCCGCACGTGTCATCATCGCCGGCGAGTCAAACATGGCCGCCAACTCACTCCGAGTCGCCGCCGCTCAGATGACCTCTATCAACGACCTCGCCGCCAACTTCGCCACCTGCTCTCGCCTCGTCAAAGTACCCAACTTTACACCTTTAAAAAAAAAAATTCAATTTGTTAAATTATTTTTTGTTTTTCAAAGTTTGATTAATTATTGATAATATCATTTTATGATAAGCGAAGGAAGCAGCTGCCGCTGGAGCAAAATTGATATGCTTTCCAGAAAGCTTCTCCTTTATTGGTGCCAAAGATGGGGATAGTATCAAAATAGCGCAACCTTTGGACGGTCCAATTTTGCAACAGTACTGCTCTCTAGCAAGGTATATTAGTAATTTTGTAAAAAAGAAAGAAACTTTATATCAGAATTTGATTTTGTGGGTAATTGAAGTGACCCATTTAAGAATTAATTGCAGAGAATCTGGGATTTGGCTGTCTCTTGGAGGGTTCCAAGAAAAGGGGTCTGATGATGAACATTTGTTTAACACCCATGTTGTGGTTGATGATGCTGGGAACATCAGAAGCACTTACAGTAAGATTTACTTGTATGTGACCCTTCTTTTAAGTTCACTGCTTTGCAATATTTGGTTGCTGAACTTTTTGTGAAAACTGTGGTCATGTTGTAACCTATGTGCTTATAGCAAACAAAGTTGTTAAAGTTGTTTTGTTGTTGCAGGTTTGATGTGGATATTCCTGGTGGAAGGGCATACAATGAAGGCAGCTTTACAGAACCAGGTAATTTGCTTCCCACATATGTAATGTTCAAATTATATATAAGTATTGGGACGGTTTCATTTACATTGTTTTAATCCTGGCGTTTGAATGTCCTCTTTAACCATTAACATTTTTTTTACTATTGCTGTGTGTCTGTATTTTCAGGGAAGAATGTTGTTGCAACAGATAGCCCGGTTGGACGCTTGGGTTTGACAGTTTGCTATGACCTGAGATTCCCAGAGCTATACCAGCAGCTCAGGTTCCAACATGAGGCACAGGTACACGTAGATTTTTCTTAGCATTGAAGTGAAATGGGGCTTATTTATTTATCATCTCATATTGCCATCTTGCATTACAATCTGCAGGTTCTATTGGTCCCTGCGGCCTTCACAAAAGTAACTGGGCTGGCGCACTGGGAGATTCTTCTACGTGCTCGTGCAATTGAAACTCAATGCTATGTATGCATTCCATTTGCTTCTTCATTAACGTAACCTTTTCATATTTGTTTCTAGGGAACAAATTCGCTGACAATGTCATCTTGGATATGGTACTGTTCTTTGCTGCTACATTTTTGGGGATGATTATGTTATTTATGCATTATTAGGTCATAGCTGCAGCACAAGCTGGACAGCATAATGATAAAAGAGAAAGCCACGGCGAAACTTTAATTATTGATCCATGGGGAACAGTTGTTGGCCGACTGCCTGGTGAGAACTTAATTTTCTTGCACATTCTAAGCTTCTTGAGATAGCCTTCAGTGGCTGTAGATCATGGCTTCAAGTTTAGTTAATAAAAGGAAATTTTGACTTATAAACCATCATTTTCTTTGTTAATCTCTCAAAGACTCCTATAATGAAGTTCAATTTTTCTTCGATTTTTTTTTTTGAGTTTCCCTTGTTAAACCATGGCAACTATTAACAAGCTATAAAAATAGATAATTGAAGGTGTTTTGAGTGTTGTTAATTTGTTCCTTGATAATGTGGAAGAACAGATAAGAGACTTGGTCCTCTGTGTTAACTCATGTTTTACAAGATCCAGAATGGATCAGACATATAACTTTACTAGAAAGGTTTTTTGGTTGAGGAGATATTCAACTCTGAAATACCTCACTATAGGTTGAACTTCTCTGTAGCCGTTCTTTGAAATACTAGAGTGTGTTACCTTTCCTAAGAGTTGAAAATGAAAAATAAGAAACTATAATGTCAAATCTGCTGCTTTATTGTTTGGAACCAGTTCTTAGGCTGGTGCTACTTGTACTAGCCAATGCTGCAACATAATTTTAACATTTCGTTCTCTGTCTTAGATCGAATGTCAACAGGGATTGCTATAGCTGATATTGATCTCTCTTTGATCGATTCAGTGAGAGAAAAGATGCCAATTGCCAAGGTATGTTCTTTGTCTAGTTTGAAAAATGAAGTATATTTGTTTTCTTGTTCGAATTATGTTGTAGTAAACTAATTCTTTTTATTTTGTTTGCTATTTCAGCACCGGAAGCCCGTTGAGTTCTGGAAATCTGCATCTCTATGATTTGCGAGATGGTTTTCCCTGTGTACTCTATTACTCAAAATGATATCTCAGAGCCATTTTGAACTTCTGTTGCACCTGCAGATAAAGAATAATGCAGCAAATTGAATATTTTGGATGCTACCATAGTGTCAGTTATGGCCTTTCCCCTTTCACCAATAAACAAACATCAATATCAATGTAGGATCGAACTATACATTCTTCTACTTCAGCATATGGATTGTTGTATTAGACTGGTCTTACTTTAAGAGAAAAAGAATACATTTTTCGAGAGAATATGTTCATAAAACTATATCCTCGGCAAATGGATATGAAGGATCAAAGTAATTGGTGCTTTTAAAGAATACATTTTTCTATTTTGGTGTACAGATCAAAACATTAAATTTAAAACCCAAAAAAAGAAACCTCAAGATGGAGGGCTGGTTTGCAGATATGGGCCTTAGCCGAGTTGGCTAGAGCGGATGTGCTCCCCACTCTGCACCCGAGTTCAAATCCCTCTCCTCGTTGTTTAGATTAGATTAAAGTAGAATATAGCTTGTATACAAAAATATGGAGGGCTGGTTTGGCCTCCTAACTCAGTTTTTTCACATAGATTTCTTTTTCAAAGTTCAATCTTAGTAGACGTATAAAGCCTGTTTAAAGATTAAAGATATTGTTCTCCCAATCTTAATTAGGATCGTTTCTTTAATTATTGTTCATAAAGCTGAACCAAATCACATGACATGGCATAGAAAAATCGATACCAATGTGTCCACACATGCTAGGATAACTACATAGTCAGCAGCAAATTCCTGTTCATGTTCCAAAACATTTGCCATTGGATTGGTCGGAGGTTAAAAGATGCACTATCCATTGTCGATTGAGAATGAAAGTAGTGGGGAAATGGGAATCTCTTCTTTCTCAAAGCAAATCCATTTGCATGCCTTTCTTTGATTTTCCTGTGCAACCTTTCTTTATATCTTCACAGAATCTACCCCAAATTAGAAATCTCTTGTATTATATACAAGTTCCAAACTTTCACTCACTACCTCTCACCCAAAAACAAATCACAACAAAGAAACCCTGCTAAAGTTTCCAATGAAGAGAATGAGCATTTTAACTGTCTTTGCAATTTTCTTCATCCTTTCTATGCCAATCAATGCAATGCAACCTAACAACTATGGCTTCCAAGGATCCAAAACAAACTGCACCTACTCCATTGAGATTGAGACAACATGTGCACAATCTGCCGGAACCACGGACCATGTCAGTGTCAGATTCGGGGACTCCGAGGGTAACTTGATCATAGTGAAGCATCTGAACAACCCTAAGCTATTGTATGCTCCAAAAGGTGGTTTGAGACATAGGGGTTATGGCGGGTTTGGAAGATGTGCCAAAGACATGTTTGAGGCCAGTGGACCATGCATGAGCCAGACGGTGTGCTCTCTGTACCTGAAGAGGGTCGGGTCAGACGACTGGCGACCGGGCCGGGTGAAGGTGCTTCATCAACAAGATGGCAGCCGTGTAGTGCCAGTTTCTTATGTGTTCTATTTTAGGACATTTGTTCCAGAAAATGTTTGGTATGGGTTTAATTATTGTTAGTTTTGATGGATTTAATTATTTGTTCTTGTTTAGTCTCTCCTTTCGGGTCTTTTGCTGCTTTTTTGGGCTTTGGTTTATGGCAAAGCAAACTGTTAAATGAATTTTCAGAATCTCAGCAAATTCAATCATACCAGAAACCAGAAGTAAGAAAAATAGATCCAGGAAATCTCTGGAGTTAAAACCAACAGATTCATTAACCTTCTTGTCAAGAGAAAGAGAACAAAGGCAAACCAACTATGAACAGCTATAAGGACTGGGAGATTACAGTCAAATCATGATAAAAGAGGGAAAAGAGGGAAAAGTATACAAATGGGAAAAGAAAAACCTATTAGAACTTGGGGAGTATAGGACTATGAACAATGTATTCACCCTATGAGAAAGCCCTGCTCTTTGACAGTTATTGAAGCAAAAAACCTCGCATAGAATCGGGACTGGATAGAAGGTCGAAAGGCTTGTTCCCTATGGTATCTTTCAGGATTGTGATCTGACCTTCCTTTAGAAGTATGTCTTCATCGAGGGTTTCAATCTTCTTCTTCAACATATTAACCTCTGAGTTCAGTAACATGTTCTTCTCGTTGTATTTCTTCACCTCCTCCCACATCATATCTCTCTCCTCTGAAATTTTTGGCAGTATCCCCCTCGTAACTGTTAATTCTTTCGTAGATGCCTGGAGGTCACTTTGAAGCTGGCTTATGTTCTCATCCTTCTTAAGCATCTGCATTATTATGGAAGAAGAAGAAGAAGAAAAAAAGAAGAATAATTAACCTATAGAAGGCAAATAGTAGGCACAACTGGTATAACTTCATAAATAAATTTCTTCATTGTCGTTAAAACTGTTATTGGGGCCTGAAAAAAACAATCAAATTCTGAAATGTGTGGTTAATCCTCAAGCAACAACCAATCTTCCCACCAACCAGCAGACAAATTAGCTTCTTTATGAACAGCTCGTGGGCCTATGCTAGACTCTTTTTCTTCCCAAATAACATAAATTAGAGGCATTATTATGCAACTTCAAGAAATATACATAAATCAATCGAAAACCCAAAAGAAAATTGACATCAATATAATGCAAAAAACTGCAACTGTAATGGAAACGGACCACATAGATAATACACATATGCAACATTATACAGCATATCACATGAGAAACAATTGTGATAATGTATTTTCTCTTAACAGTCTTTTATGTCTTCATTTGTCCTTGTAAAGCCCTCAATTAGTAACTCATTGGGTTAAAACATCATGTGAAGTAAATATTTGAAAATTGTTATTTGTATCTCTTAAAGCACATACATGCTTAATCACATACGTCATATAAACAAACAAAGCACCAGATTCATACATATTATGATCTCTAATATTAAAATTTATATCGTATGTGATATTAAGGGTTACCTGCAGTTCAAGGTCCTTCAACTTGTGGGTGACACAGGAAAGGTTGTCCATTGCATTTTGAACTTCACATCGGAGAATATCATTTCCTCTTACAGCTGCTGCAAGTTCGGCTTGCAACTGCTCAACTTCCAGCTCTTTAGAATACAACTTTTCTCTTAGTAGGCTTGTTAGTAAAATTTCTGCTTTAAGCTCATATCTCATATCGTCCTAGATAAGTAAGAGTGATAAAACCAAGCATCAATAACTGTGTGTATGTAGAATACAAACAAAGAACTCATTCAAAAATAATAACTGAAAATTTCATATTAAGTGTCCTTTCTCTAAGAATAACCTCAGAACATAGTCAGCAGCAAGCAACTAACCTCTGGATTTTGATCATTTGGAGACCCATCAGCATTAATGCACTTAGATGGATATTTTGAAGAGGCCAAACTGGATTTTTCATGCAGCAAAGCAGACATGGTGTGCAAACTTCTTGCTAAACTTTCAGTTCCACGCTTTAAGCCCTGAACTTTCATTTCAGATTCAACAAAAAACTGCCCATCTAAACCATTCCTAGCTTCTGGAAGTTGGCCTGCTTTCCCTTTGGCAAATTCCAGTAAGTTTGAACATAACTGGGAGCTCTCGTTTAGGATCGATAGCCCTTGATTTTGCAAGCAGCAGATCCGTGTCCACATCTCCTTATCTAGCTTAAAGGTTAAAGCACCATTTTCTTTCCCATTGCCTCTCAACCGGTCTAACAAGTGTATATTCTCATGCCTAAGAGAATCAACTTCAAGCCTATGAGATTCCAACTCCCTTCTCAAGGCCAGCTCTACTCCTGTCAACCTTATCTGCTCCATCTGCAATTTAGAAATATGCTTATCAACCCTCTCCAATGATTGGTTCTTCCTAAATTCCTCACCAAAACCTTCACGCAAGCCATCAATTGTCTTCTCTTGTTCTTTGCAGGTTCTTAATAATCTTGTAATGGATTTCCGCAAATCCTTGCACTCCTTATCCTTCTCTTCAAAACTTTTATGGATGCAAACACGATCTTCCTCCGCTGCTCTATACTTCTCCTGTAAGTCTGAGAGATTATTTTTTAAATCTTGATTCTCCTCTCTCGTTTCCCCCAGCCTTGTTGTGAGGCCCTTAAGCTGTTGCTCTGAATTTGTTATCACACTTCTACTCTCAGTTTCTCTCACATTAAAGGAAGAAACTTCTCTTTGAAGTGAGACATTTTGCTCTGCAAGCTCTCTAACCCGCTCACGAAGCCTCTGCTCTTCCAACTGATATTTCTCAAGCTTAAGTGACCAGTCAGTTGACCTTCTGTCTAGTTCCCTCTCCAATGCTGACTGCAACTCATTCTTCTCCTTCTCTAGTTTTTTGGTTCGTGACTCCAGTTCTCCTTTTGCCAGTCTGAGTTCTTTCTTGGCAGAAGCCCTCTCAGCAATGCGCAACTGTAGGAGGTTTGAAACCTCAAGTGCCAAGTTTATCCTCTGATCAGTCAGGTTTCTAACTGTCTGCTGAACATTGTACCCACTATCTCTAAGAAAGCTTTCCTGTTCAAGTTCTTCTGAAAGAAGCATGACATTCTCCTCAGCTTCCTTCAATCTTCTTTCCAATTCCACATCCATGTCTTCTTGAGTCTCATCGGTGTTTAAACCGTCACAATTTTCTCCATAGATAAGTTTCTGCAAGCTTGAGTAGTCATCCCCATGATAATTTTTCTGGGAAACCAGATCTGATCTACCATATATATCCTCGATGGTGACTGGCATATCATGGTCAAACTCCTTTTCATGTGTTGGTTGAATAACATGAGACTGTGAGAGCCTCTCAACAACATTCTTTGCAAGTCTCCGGGGAGATTCATGCCCAAATCCATTTTCTGCCCAGTCTCTGGATGACAAACGAAAACGAGAACTTTTAGCCTCTCTAAATGAATGAGCCCTGGGTGAATTGGGTGCTGTAAACTGAGCCCGCGGAGGACGGCATCCACCACCATTTCCATTCCCACATAAGTTTCTAGAGGAAGAACTGTTTTTCTGTCTGCACCTTTCCTCCTGCTCTCCATCAATGTAACGGTCCAAAACTTTGGATGAGATATTACTAGAGCATGTGGAGGAGCTCCCAGATGAATCATGGTGAATTCTAGAGGAGCCAGCAGAACATGGCCTCTCTAGTCCATGTGTATTTTGAACAGCTGGAACTTCAAAAGGTTTAGCCTCATGCCTCTCCGGAGTAAGAGTCCTGCAACTGGTATGCATCACAAGCCCAACAAAATTAGCCTCGAGAAGAATTTTTTATATTAAACAAGACTGCAAATATTGTACTTGCGCTTAGTCAACAAGCTCATCATAATAAGACATAAGTTATTGCAAAAGCCTCACCAAGATGATTGGCCACATTGTTGATGAGGAACGCTACTTGCAGGACTGCATGGAGATCTACTTTGATATCTTGAAGAAGAAAAATTGTTTTGTGCTGGCTCATTTCCAAGAAAGGCTGCTGATGATAATGACCGGCTCCTTCTAAGACCTGGACTTTTACTTGAGTTCTGGATATCAGTTACTTGCTTTCGAGATTTAGAAAAAAATCCCTTAGGGCTTCGGAAACTATTCTCGGCCATATCACCAACTTGATTGCCATCTTCTGATGGATTCTCCCAGTATATCTGCTTATCAGTTGATGGAGAAACATTGTTGTTTCCATTGCTAGAAGCAGAAGATCTGAAAAAGAAGAGCTTCTTCATGTTTGAATCTTCAGAAGAAAATGCTAACTGCAGCACATTAAATCTCTGTACCAGATGGGATCTCTCTGAACCTGAAATAATTTAGGAACAAAAAACATATGATTACCATTAATATTGTTGGGGAGTAGGGATAGGAGAAAAGCAAATGAATCAATGCAAAGATTATCAGTTCAGCAGTGTCCACCTCATAGAAGAAAAGAAACTAAGAAATCAAGTAGCCATGGGCATAATAATCATGACAGAAATACGAACTGGAAAGCAATAACATTGGCTGAATCAAGTACAAGAAAGCACCTGGATTAAGGCATAGAAAGTGAAAGATATTAATTATTTTATTTGCACAAGCATTTTAAAAAAGAATATGTCAGAATCCCAAAGGTTAAATCATTAGTATCTAACACCGGAAAATTTATGGAAAAACCATAGTTGATGATTACTAATACTTGCATTTACCCTTTTTCCAATAATAATAAAAGTACAAAAAGAATGTTAGAAATTAGAATCCCAGATGCTAAAACCAAGAAGAATCAGCGACCCAAATAATAACTCCTTGAAAAGAACTACGTTTAGGGGGCGGGGGCGAAGGTGCATCCAACATTTTCTAAGAAGCCAAAACTCAGGGGCAAGTCTATATAAGAGAGAGAGAGAGAGAGAGAGAGAGAGAGAGAGAGAACAAATGCATTAGAATTCAGTATTTATGGAAGCCATGCATACCCTTCTTCTCCTAGACAAGATTCTTAAGCAGTAACTACGCAGTTTGAAGTAACAATACACCAACAGATGAAATTGCTAAACCACAGCCTGCAGCCAAAAGAAAGATGAAAGGTAGATAAATAATGAGGAAAGCTTTAATCTAAGAATTTCTCTATGTAGAATCCTAGTCTTGTCCATCAACATCCCTACTCCTACCATTAGTTTCAGCAACTAGCTCCGTGCATATAATAAAAAATGGAACACAAGAAGAATTAAATATAAATAAACGTATAATAGCATTTTAAAAGAGGAGGTCACGTGTATAGATTTCAGTAACGTTCCTCTGTTGTTGAAAATCACGAAATACATGACCACAGGATTTAACAAAACATATGTGTCAGCAGGTCTGATTCAATCCCACTCTGGGCTTATCAGCTCAGCCAAGCTAGCGTGAAAAGACCACAATAGCCTCGTCACTTTCATTACCCTTAAACCCTAAGAACCCTAATCTTCCCACACAGGGAGGTAATTTCAAGCCTATAATTAAAAACAATTGACGATTTCTTTATACAATCTGACGCCAAAAGTATCAAATCATCAAACACTTTTCGCAATTCCACAAAAATCGACGCATTTCGTCATGATCCTATATCCCAAAGAAATCAGATCCAGATATCCAATATAAAAAAGAAACAATAGACTCCATCCGACCGTTTGGTTACTGAGAAAATGAAGGAAAGAAAAGTAACAAGATATTGACTGCATACAATTTCTGCAACCTAAAGCTAAAATCTGATAGAAGAAACTACACAATAACCAAATATCTAACTCCAATCTACACGATTACTTCTTCAGTTTGAGAATTTTCTCTAAACAAGCAACTGAATTCCTGTTTGGCGACTAAGAAAATGAAAGAAAAAAAATGATACAAACAGACGAATTACTGACACACTTCCAGTGATTTCATGACCAAGAAATAAAGAAAAGCATCAGCCATGTCTTGAAAACTTTTCTTTTACTAAAAAATTGAACACCAGAGAAAATGAACTCTCACCAAATGAAATTCCCTCTCAATTTCCCCAACTTTCTCGGCAACCAAACAGCGAAAAGAAAACGAAAAGAAAATAAAAGGAAAAAATAAGAAAGACTTAGAAATTCCTTACTCTGCTTTTTCTTCCCAAACGGTCAAAAAATTCAGTCCACAGAGAGAAGCCAGCAGCGGAGCAAATAATCCAATCCAACAACGACTCAAAAACGAAAATTCAAAAAGTGAAAAATCTAGAGAATTTAATTCTGAATATCTTTGGAGTTACTTACTTGCTAAAAAATGCTGGTCCGTTTTAGGATACGCATTGGCTCGGGAAAATTCAAATTTCAAAAAAAAATAAAATGGCTTCCAACTCAGGAACCCGAATTCTATGGGAAACGGATTTTTAAGGGAGAGAGAGAGTCTTACTCGAAACGGCGTTAGAGGCCGGCGTTTCGACCGTTAAGCTCCAAACGGCGAGTTTTGGTTCTACGACTGTGGCAGACAAAATTGGGCGCTCTCAATGATGTTGAGTCAACAAATAAAAGAGAGGGAAAGGGAGAGTGGGTCAAATGATTTGTAAATGCCCCTCAACCAATAGAATGATTTTCTGGTTATAAGATTGGAGGGCAAATTAGTCCGACAGCGAAACTTTTAAAATTTTGTCGTCTGCGGAAAAAGCGGGGGAGGAGCGGTGTCTGATAGCGCGCAAATCAGGTGAAATCAGGTACAAGTGAGATCGAAAATCAGTGCAATTATGCTTTGCCACGTTGCCAAGTAGGTGATCTTTGCTTAAGCTTGGCTAGTGACCCGTTAAGGCATTCACAAAAGTTTCCACAGAATCATTTTATCAGTGGAAGACTTGATTGCTTGTATGGTCAAAATTATGTTATACGGCAATATAACACGTTAGATTGTCTGATAAAGTAACGTTTCGAGCAAAATTTCTACTATAGTGACGTCATTTTGTTTTGTATTATTCGTTTAAACTTTGTCAACACAATTGATAGTTTTCTCCTTGAAATAAGATGAATGATAATGTTACAGGAGGACAAATATCATTGTAGTTTTCGACTTTTTCAAATAGTCACACAGCAGGCAAAAGTTGGCAACTCTTGTCCCTCAAGATTGTCTGTATAAATATATATTGCATGGTGACACCAAACAATATTATTGTATTGAATGTTAAGGCCTTTTTTTTTTTTCATTCGCTAGATGGGGAGGAGAGAGGCGAGTAATATATTGGGTTCCTTTAAGATAGTTTTCTCCCGTCTCCCTAAATTGAACCTGAGTGTGCACTTTTTTACTGTGGTGCTATAAACATGTAAATTGGAGAGCATAAACATTCCATTATTATTTAAGTCCTAAAGTGGATAAAATAGATTAGTATAGTATAACTTCAAACTCAAGCCATTCTTAGACTAAAGTGGAAAACCAAATCAAAAGCCTGCCATTAACAAAATTTATTTATTTATTTTAAAAAAAAGAAAAAGTAAAAAGGCCGTAGGAACTCAATACATAAAACTGAGATTCAAAGATTATCCATCCGAAAGCTCATCAGCGTGTACCTCTTTGTTATAGGTCATGATGCATATCATTATAGGTCATTTTAGCCTTTTCACATGAGAACATGTTTTATATAATATAAGAACAAAAAAAAAAAAAGGTTTTTGGGTTTTGTTTTTTGGGCTTAGCGTGTCCTTGCTTAAATTGGGCCTATATAAATGAAGTATTTTCTCGCGAAAAAAGAAAAGAAGTTGAGACCGTTATAGAAAAGCCCACGAAATCGCAACGCGGTCGTTTTATGTCTCCCACTTCTAGTTTCACTGCAATCAACTTTCTATTCTCTTCCCCCATCTGCCTTTGTCCTCACTCTTTCCTCTCTCTGTAATTTCTTAACTCCCACACTCAAATCTCCAATCAATCTTTCTATCTCTTCTGCTTCTTCTACTTCCCCGATGGAGATGGATTCGCTTCCCAACGGCTCCGCCACGTCACCGGGCCCAAGCCCAGGCCCGACCGCCGCGGCCGCTCCGTCATCGAAGCTGAGCCACCTGTCGGAGTCCCTGAAGCTCGAGCACCAGTTCCTCAGAGTCCCCTTCGAGCACTACAAGAAGACGATCCGAGCCAACCACCGTGTTGTCGAGAGGGAGATGTCCGCCGTTATTAACGGCGTCTCCGAAGCCGCCGACCGCGACGACATGTCGTCGGACGACGCCGTTAATCATCTTAGTTCTCTTGTCTCCAGGTTGCAAGGGCTCAAACGAAAGGTATTGCATTTCTAAACCCTAGCTTAGCTTTTCTTTTTTCCATGTTTGGTTGGTGAGGGAGTAGGAGGGAGGAAACAATTGGAATTTGATGAATTCGAGAATTTAGAATCTAGTTTTTTGTTGCTTTCCCCAGGTTTTTCTCGGAAACCAAACAGAGGGTAATTTGAAATTTGCTAACTTGCTTAGCTTGGCAATGAGTGAGCTTGAGTATTGAACCATTGAAATTCCTCGATCTGAATTGACGTTTAGCTTATCCGGATTGGATATTTGTGCTTGTTCATTATTTGATATTTAAAATTGAGTAATTGAATTTGGCAACTGATTGATATGTCTTCTTGTGGTTTAGTTGGAGGAAGGGAGTAGGACAGAGCACTTGCAGGCGCAGAGGTGCCGGGCTCGGCTTGACCATTTAGAATCAGCAGATGTGGAGAGTTTGTCTGATTGGAATAACACACGCTTGAATCGGATCCTAGTGGACTACATGTTGCGGATGTCTTATTATGACACTGCAGCAAAACTGGCGGAAAGCAGAAATATTCAGGTTGTTTTGATTTCCTGTCCCAGATTAGGTGAAATTATATATTGTTCTGTCAACAGTATTGTTCTTCCAATTAATTATGAATTCATTGAAGGTTTGAATATCATGAATTATTGTAGTTTAATTGTATTGGAATGAAAGAACTTGGAAAGGGTGACAATGTTATCATATTTCTGGGAATCAAACCGTTCTGTTATCATCATGTTCATTATCCAGTAATGTGCACTATTTTAGAATTTGAAGAGGGCGATTCATCTTCACTTTTTCTAACCATGGACATAAATTATTTTATTGAAATCAATGAAGGAAGTGTTCAGCTAAATTATAGCTTGGCCAAGAATGTTTTATGAAAGAAAGAAAAAGAGTGAAATTATAGGTTGGCCCAATGGTTTTATAGTTCACAAAGTTTATTCGAGTGAAGGAAAGCAGCTTATTGATTCGATAATGGCTTCCTCTTCTTAGAAGATCTGCCAAGGTTCACTGGCATGTTAGAATGCCTTCTCTCTTATTGCTTGTGCAGCTTGCAGAATTTTCCCATATTTTCAGATTATAAATGTTGGGAACCTGATTAGTTTCTTATGTGTCAGGATCTTGTTGATATTGATGTGTTCCAAGAAGCAAAAAAGGTTATAGAAGCTCTTCAGAATAAGGAGGTAGGTCCTGCCCTAGCCTGGTGTGCCGAGAACAAGTCAAGGTTGAAGAAATCCAAGGTATGTACTTGGAGGAATGGGAGGGAAGGGAAGCTTGCTAATAATTGGTGGGTTAGATGAGTTTGCTAATATCTGTAAAATCATCTGTTCTGTTGCTTGTTTTTGAAAGAAAGTAGCATAGGAATATTCTCTACATAAGCTAAGATGGTGATCGTTTCATCTTATTTGTCCTGGCTCTTGGACTACATACTAGGAGATGAAAGTAATAGTTCTTTCATACATTCTTAGTCATTTTGCTGCTATATGGATGTGAAAGATCCCCCATAGTGGTAACTGCATTGCTTCCAATTTCCAAATGTATGTTGATTCTGCTAAATTTCTGATAGCTGCTTGTGAAGTTAAATGTGCAACGATTGGATAGTTAATTGTAATATTGGGTTTCTGGTGCAAGCAAACTAAGAGTCTCTCCATTCTGAATGATGAATGCTGTGTATTTAAGCCAGATGCAATGGCATACTTAATCTCGTAATGTCAATTTCTGATACAATGTTCTTGAAATTCATTTATTTGAGTTGGTACCCTGAAATGCTTCTTACCTCAAATTAGATAGCTAGGAAAATGTTCCTGTTGACTGTTATACCA
This sequence comes from Prunus avium, assembly GCF_965620075.1. Lineage (NCBI taxonomy): Eukaryota > Viridiplantae > Streptophyta > Magnoliopsida > Rosales > Rosaceae > Prunus > Prunus avium. The sequence continues at coordinate 38,222,228 of NC_142285.1, forward strand.
ATTGAATTGCAGTTATTACTGCCCTGCATAAAAAATTTGGTATTAGCATGTCTAATGCTGAATGCTTTATTGATGGCAGAGTAAATTCGAGTTTCAGCTGCGACTTCAAGAGTTTATAGAGTTGGTTCGAGCTGAAAATAACTTGCGAGCTATCACATATGCTCAGAAATACCTTGCACCATGGGGAACTACTCACATGAAAGAATTGCAGCGGGTCTTTGTAACAGTAGCTTATAAGAGTACTACTGAATGTGCTACATACAAGGTGAGTACTTGAATGCGTTGCCAGCATTATCAGTTTCTACTTATCTGCACTGAAGTTAACTGTGCTGCAATTTTGTTGGACTAGGCAGGCATACAGACATTTAAGGGAAATAAAGTAAACAATAAACCCAAAAAAAGCTTTTGAGACCATGGTCTCTCTGTTTTCCCCCGTTCTTTCGTGGGAATCAACTGGACTAAACTGTTCACTAGAATAGAAATGTGCTATATGGTACCCATGTTTAGTTGAACTTACCATATAGGAGAGATGTTTTGTTGACCACAAGCAACAAGCCACAAGCCACAAGCTAGCACGTGTCTGTCTGCATCATCTCTTTGTGATGGTAGTAAGTACCTTTTGGGATATGTTTCTTGCACATTAATTTTTATGTCTCCGTTGGTTATCCAGCCTTCAGCGTACCTATAAGCAATCCTAAGATGTCACTTGAGTTCTTGTGTAACAATTGATATACAGGCCTTGGGAGATATATATTTTGAACTATACATTTTAGTGAGATTTTTTGCTTTAGTGGTTTTATTTCATCTTTGGAACTGTATATTACAGGTTAATCCTGGAATGTTATTTCAATTTTGCTTTGGTTGCTTATGCTTTCCAGGTGTTATTTGAGCCGAAGCAATGGGACTACCTGGTTGACCAATTCAAACAGGAATTTTGCAAGTTATATGGCATGACTCTTGAGCCTTTGCTGAATATTTATCTGCAAGCAGGCCTGTCTGCTCTGAAAACCCCGTATCCATTAACAGTAGTTATTTATCTGTTACGTTATGAAAATTTAGTATTATCTCCTATTTTTTGCTAACTAAGGGGTTGCAAGTTATAATTTTCAGTCATCAGGTGGTCATAACGGTGGTTGACAAACCAACGCTGTATCTCCCTTGATTGGCATTTGGGTACTTCTCATTCACCTTTAGCATGTGAGTGCATGCATTATAGCTGCTAATTGTATTCAGATATGTTGTTTAGCCTTGACCTGAATCAGATACTGTTACGACGATGATTGCACCAAGGAGGATCCACTATCACAGGAGGGTTTCCGGAAACTAGCCCAGCCATTACCTTATTCTAAGCAGCATCACTCGAAGCTTGTTTGCTACATAACTAAGGAACTAATGGACACAGAGAACCCACCACAAGTCTTGCCCAATGGCTATGTCTACAGCTCTAAGGTTCGCACGCATTTTACTAGTATTGGACGATCTTGGCTATTTAGTCCGGAAATATTCTTTACTTATTTTATGTTTTGGCAGGCTCTTGAAGAAATGGCCAGGAAGAATGACGGTAAGATTACTTGTCCAAGGACAGGTTTGGTCTGCAATTACACTGACCTGGTGAAGGCATATATATCATAAATTAAATCTACATATTGTGGCCTGTTCAATTATTCAAGTTTATTATCAATTCGTACTGGGCTTTGTAACTGTCAGAATGTCCTGTGCTTACTGTACATAAATCTCTTACTGCTGGATTTGGCACAAATTCCGTTGTAAGAACTTGCCTGGGAAAATTATGGTCATTCCTCAACCTGGCATTCCATTGGGAACTTGAACATGTATATATGCAAAATTACATTTTACAGTTTATTATCGAGTTCTTGACCAAAACCTATTCAACATTGCTTTTATTGAATTTATTAGCTTTTCTTTAATGTGTACGATAGTGATAGTGCGAGTGTGGAGAAGTAAGGGGCTTAGGGTTCAGTTTCAAGTTTCAATGAACGCAAGAATGATGCATTTGCTAATTTGATATAGCAGCAGATGAAAATGAGCCATGTTGCTGTATATTTATTTGTATTTTGTAAGTTTTGGGGGTACTCGTTGACCTATAAAATGCAAGTCATTTCAAGGTCATGCAATCTTTTTGAGATATTCAAACCCGATTAGCGAGGGATTTTCCCCTAATCACACAACAAAATAATGGTCCGTAAACCAAATCCATATGTATTTAATTGGCATGTGTGAATGGAGCTAAAACCAATCTCCCAGAATGTGGTAAAATTGTTTTTAAAATGAGAGTCTAGAAGTTTGTTTGGATTGTCTGGAATCTGGATCGTCAAAACGCTATTAACAACTGCGAAGTTTTAATTAAATAACAATTTGCATGTTACACCCGAGGTTTAGTATTATTATTTAGATTAATTTGGGTCATCAACCAGAAAATTAATCTTTGATTTCTTGGTCACTTAGCCACAATTATTGTTTACAATGAAGTTGCCTCTCATTGGCTACACTAGTGGGAAGAGTTCGCTCATGAATTAACTACGTTATGAACAAAATTTGCATTTAGTTGGTGAGAAAGAAGTAAACTATTATGAGAATGTGACTGATTGGCAATGGGGGAGTAGCCCAACTCTTTATAAGTTCTTGTTAAGTTTCTCAACTTTTCAATGTGAGACTTTTTACCTTCATGTTCTCACAACCAAAAAAAGGATATGGAGACTTAATTTTTTTTCTTACCAAGCACAGTATGGAAAATATTTTTAATTTATGACAACTAATACCGCGATTTATGAATTCAAACAAGTTAGCAGAATGAACTATTATTTTATTTCAACTTGATAAATGTGAACTAGTGCATGATTATAAGTATTTATTTGAAGTCAGTTCTATTAATTGTGGACTAATGCGCATCTACATATATCTACCATTGTTATAACTTGACTTCAGTTGTAGAAAATTTGAGATCTCAAATTTGGTTTCAAAATGGATTTGCTCCATCATTTGCAAACTCCAGACTTCTAGCTAGCAAGATTCAGCTTCTGCAAAACAGCAACAACCAAAAAAAAAAAAAAAAAAAAAAGGAAAAAGGAGTTTGAGTTCTGCATGGCGGCTACCGGTGAAGAGAACGTTGCAAGGTTTAGTTTCCACAACTTGAAGCACATGCATCATTTTGATTTTTCCTTTCTTAAATAAATGTTCTATCAAACAATAGGACCTGCATATCTGCATATATGGCTGTGTTGCAATTTAACGACAGCCAAATATTTAATCATCTTTAATATATATCATGGAGAGGTAGTATAAAATACATAGCATTTACTAGTAATAATTTCCAGATGTCTGCATAGGAGAATTTCTTTTTATATATATGTGCAAATATTTCACATGCTTATCAATAAAGTTCTTACATTATCAAACTTCTTCTGTCTCTCTTGATAAGGATTTTGTTACTTGGGTTCTTTAAATGTTTTGATAGGCGTAATTTTATGTTCCTTGTTTCTCTTGCCCAGCAGTGCAGAAGATGTACAAAAATCATGTCTAAAGTGGAATTGCATATTTATAACATCATGTGTGTTTGCCGTTTTACTGGATCCTTTGTTCCTCTACATTCCTATCCTCAACGACGATATCAAGTGTCTGAAGTTGGACAACAACTTAAAGATTACAGCTCTCATCTTACGATCAGTCACAGATCTATTTTATATAGCCAATATTATTTTTCAAGTTTGTAGATTTGAAAATTGTTCACCTTCGATCAAGCGATTTCTTCCTGAAAGTTGCTCCTCCAAGTTAATAACATCACTCATCAAAAGCTTTCGTGAGTTATTACCTGAAGTAAGCAACGAAGTTCCAAAACCAAGTATAACTAAAGAGATATGGGAGTCGTCCATCATAGTTGACATTTTGGCTATTCTTCCTCTTACACAGGTATGAACAAAAGCCTTTGCTTTGATCTGGACTCTAGATCGAGTAGTTAATTGCTTTTCCAATCTCACTGTTTTTGTCTGCATGCAATGGTGTGCTAGGATATATATATATTAATTTCACTATAAAGTTATTAGAAATTAGGACCATTTATGGTACTGAATAATTGAAATGTGATATATTGCACCCCAATATATGAAATGTGATACAGGACAGGCAAATATCTAAATTAATTCAATATTTTGTCTCACGATATGTTAACAGTTGATATTAACATTGCAATGTGTCCTGGACAGGTAGTAATTCTCATTTTATTTTCAAAAATGAGGGGCTCAAGATCTTTCAGGAAGCTCATGAACTTTCTAGTTATGGTGCAATATGTACCACGAGTTCTTCGCATCTACCTATCATGCAAGAAACCTAAAAAACCTTTCAAAGGACAGATTGCATTATGGGTTAAAGGTGTACTCAATTTTTTTTTGTACATCCTTGCTAGTCATGTAAGTTTTTCAATTTCTTCATCATTTTAATTTTAAAAAGTTAATCTACTTTAAATAAATGTTGAACAAGCTATTGTTTTTTTTATTTGATATAAGTGATAGTCTAATTATTTTAAATTAATCTAATCTATGGAGATGGAGATTCGAAATTGAAGAGGGTAGACTCAATGTCCTGGCCAACTGACATAACTCACATATGCTGAAGTATAATATTATTTGATATCTTATTTCTTGATAAAAGTTTAGGTTCATAGTACTCACCTCATGTGATTCAAAAACATGTATACACACACAAACATGGTGCAACCGTGCAATAATATCATGACAACAACAACAATAGGAGGTGCATACTTCATATTGAATTATACCTGCAACACAATGACGTATGAAATTTTCTTTTTATGAGAACTTATTAGCGTTGTTTCAAACTTTCTTAAAAGTTCAATCTAACTAGCTTGTTGGTTTCTTTAGGTACTTGGGGCTTTTTGGTATTTTTTTGCTATTCAACGAATGACAAGTTGCTGGCAACATGCATGTCGATATGAAAATGGATGTGATCCTACTTCTTTTGACTGTAATGATCATCATATGTTGAGAAATATTACGATTCTAAATGATTTATGCCCTATTAATCCATCAAATACAGCTCTATTTGATTTTGGTATATATCTAAATGTCCTTCAGTCGGGTATATTGTGGTCAACAAACTATCCCTTGAAGTTTTTTAATAGTTTTAGTTGGGGCCTGCGGAATTTGAGGTTTGTACATATGACACTCTTTGATCATGCAGTGAGCTATAATTACAAATGTAACTAAAAATACAAATGTGTTGTGATCGGCCATTTCATTTTTGCAGTTCTCTTGCTTCAAATCTCCAGCCGAGTACCAATACATGGGAAATCCTCTTTGTGACTTTTATATCTGTGATCGGCTTGCTACTATTCGTATATCTCATTGGGAATTTGCAGGTTGGTGCGGTGAATCTTTATATAAAATTGCTTTCTTTAAGCTTATATCTCCTCATGCTTCTTTTTTTCGTTTCTCATTTGAGTACGCATCTTTGTATATATGTTGGCCAGCTTTTTATATCCCTGTATATATATATGGGGGTTAATTTCACTTTAGTATTCTGAACTCTCACCCTTAAGGTATGTTTGTTCATGCACTCTCAATTTTAACAATTATGTACCCTAATTTTTTTAATTTTTTGCAATCTGGTTCCAACTATCAAAATTTCCGTTAATTGCATACATGGCAGGCCTGAGTCTCGCCTATTTGTTTCTTTCAATGTTAGTTGAAGGGTATTTTTGGACAATTGGTGCCTTCTCGCCCAAACTTGCAAAAAATGTGTCATAGTTACTTGCGGAAGACACAAATTGATCGAAAATACCCTTCAACTGACATCGAAAGCATCGAAAATGTTGGACCCATGCATGCCACGTAGACAATATTAATGGAAATTTTGATAGCTAAAACCAATTCACCACAAAAATTAAAAAGATTAGGGTACATGATTGATAAAATTGAGAGTGAAGGGACAAACATACCTTAAGAGTTAATGAACTGAATTGAAATTAACCATATATATAATAAATAAATTAAAATTAATGAACTGAACCTTCTTGTTGTGAAATAGACCTATCTGCAGTCAGATACTGAAAGATTAGAGTCGCACAGACGCAAGAAGAAAATTGAACAGAAGTTGACAGAAAAAGTAGGCCCAGGTGTAGAAATATGGTTATCTGAAAATGGCATCCCCCTGCGTACAAAGTCAGAGGTCATGGCAAAGGTGCGACAAGAACTTGAAGAAAACTCCGATATTGATGTAAAGAAGGAAATCCTCTCTATTATTCCCCCCGAACTTCAAAACTACATCAAAAGTCATTGCACGCCGTTGACTAGGCTGAAGAAGGTAGGGTTCATACAAACTTACCGCTTTAGTAATATATAAGCCTGACCATATTTAATTTTTCACAATGTTAGTTAATGACTTCTAATTTCAGTTATTGGACTGCATGTATGGTACATATAAAAAAATTAATTGACTAAAAAGTCCAATATGAACTAGTCCTTAACACAAATTCTTATCGGACCTATATATATAATACAAGGTTATTTATTAGATTTTTAATTGCTGGTTCCATTTCTTAAAATATTTTATCTAAACCTAGGTGCCATTACTTCGAAACATGAACGAACAAGTTTTGATAGAAATCGCCAAGCATCTTAATCCCATGAAGTATGCTAATGAAACCATTATTGGAGAGGGTGAACCACTTGAAATGATGCTTTTCATCGTGGACGGACGCGTATCCATTAAAAAGAAAGAATGTTCTACTGAGTTGCAAAGACATGCGGGAGATGTATACGGAGAGAAACTCCTAGTTTGGCCATCATGGACGTCCTTCCATGAGGGGACAAGACCCATAGCAACCGAGTCTGTTTGGGCCAGTTATGTTGAAGCCCTTGTTCTCTCGGCCAGCGACATGGCCAGTATAGGCACCAGATTCAGGTCAGATTTCGACAAGTTGGAGATGAGTCATCTAACGGATTCTGAGTGGGAGCTTTTGACTTGTGACAAGGTGGCTATGCTACAACAAGTAAGTTCCTCTCTCTCCGGAATACATATCTATACATGTACAATTAATTTTTTTTTTACAAGTGATATTGAGGAAGGAGGAAATCGAACCTAGGACCTCGGGTGCATGTGTAAATACATGAGCTACAAACCCCTTGCCACATATCTATACAATGATGATGTTACTTATTTGATTTATATAATTTTCTCATTAAGTTTGTTAAATTAATGCATCCAACCCTAGGTGCCAAAGCTTCAAACTATGAATAAACAAGTATTGAAAGCAATGTCTGCGCTTCTTCTACCTCATCGCTATCGACATGATGTCGATATTGTTCAAGAGAACCGACCACTTAGTATGATGTTCTTCGTCACGAGGGGAGAGGTGATAAAAAATAATGAGATGGATCGTGCAGGAAATTTTTTCGGAGAAGAACTTGTTGAATGGGTACTGGATAAGTCTTTTCCTGAGGTGCTACCCTTGTCCACCTGTACGGCTACAGTAGTCTCAAACGATGCTGAAATCCTCTATCTTAAACCAGAAGTCTTGAAAAATTTTGCCTCTAATGATAACTTCGTGCCACATTTCAGCAAGATCGCCTCTGAGTTAGATCTTTTTACTTCTGTCCGGTTGACTAGGCTAAAGAAAGTAAGTTGCTTTCCATCTCTACTCTATATATCAAGTAACAATATTTTTAGATTTGCTTTAAAACCATTTTCATCCTCACAGCTATACGTACTTTAGATTTGCTTTATAAATACTTTTCTTAGTAATTAACAATATCATATATCTATCTAACTCTAGGTGAAAATTTTTCAAAAAATGGACAAACAAGTGTTGGAAGCAATCTCCAAGCTTCTTAAGCCCAGGGCCTACAGTACTGTCAACACCTATATTATTCGAGAGAAGGAACCACTTGAAATGATGTTCTTTGTGGTGCGGGGAGTTGTATCCATCGAAAGCGATAGCATCATCGAAGGGTCAGAAACCCGTGAAATGGGAGGTTTCTATGGAGAAGAACTGGTACATTGGGTTACAACTTGGGCATCACATAGCTCCTTTCCTGCCAAACTACCTTTGGCAACTGGTTCTGCGTTACGCGGCTCCCGTCCTGTTAAAATCCTTGCTCTCACAGCCGACGACTTGAAGAGTGTAGTCTCTGATTTCAAGTCCAAGTTGTTCACAAGGGAGACTCAGATCACCCTCCCTCCATCGGAGCCTTTGACTCAGGATCTGTTGACTATGCTAAAGAATGTAAGTTCCTATATATATATATATACATGTTTATACTTAATTCTCTCTTCTTTGCTTAAACAAATAATATGGTATCTAATTAATCTAGGTGGAAAGGCTTAAGCATATGGATGAGCAAGTGTTGAAAGAAATAAGTGAGCATCTTATGGCAGAAAAGTATCAAGATGAGTACATTATTGGATTGAATGAGTTAGTGGAAAAGATGTTCTTCATCGTGAGGGGAGTTGTGGCGGTGACAAACGAGTACTGGACAGAATACCGCAATGAAGAAGAACGTTTAAATCACAGTGGAGATGACCTTATAGATTATTGGGTACGATCTAAAGATACCGCTTTTCCTAAGGAGTTGCCCATCTCTGCTTTAAGTTTTCGGGCCATCGGTGAAGTTGAAGTTCTGGTTCTTATGGCCAAGGACTTGGCAAGCGTTCAGCCTCGTCGAATTCGTAGTAAAACCTTTCTCCTAAGAAACCGAAGTCTGCAAGTCGGATTGAATTAATTGCCAAATGCAATTGCAATTATGAACTTTTAATCAAATTTTATTAATTACTTTTTCTTGTATTCGCTGTAATTTTTAGTCAATTAGTCAATTCCGGTGTAAGAACTTGCCCTGGGATTGGGAAAATTGTGGTCATTCCTCAACCTGGCATTACTATTGGGAACTTGAACATGTATATATATGCAAAATTACATTTTACAGTTTATTATCAAGTTCTTGACCAAAACCTATTCAAATAGTACGATAATGCGAGTGTGGAGAAGTAGGGGGCTTAGGGTTCAGTTTCAAGTTTCAATGAAAGCAAGAATGATACATTTGCTAGCTTGATAAATTGAACCAAGTTGCTGTATTTTGTTTACCTGAAAAGATAGCCTTATAAGTTGGCGGCGGTACTCCTTGACTCTATAAAATGCAAATCATTTCAAGGTCTATGCAATCATGTAGAGATCTTCAAACGGCAATTGTGTTCAGATCCCATTACTGAGAAGTTTTCCCCTAATCACAACATAATATTCAAACGGCAATTGTGTTCTAGCTAGATGCAGATTTCATATTTCAAAAGCAGTTTTCGAAAATCAATTTAGAAAACTCATAAATGAAAATGGTGGTTTTCTCTTGAGGAAGAAGACGAAGCAAAAGGATAGAGAAACCTTTTCAAAACCTCACCTCAAAATTGACGGCTACCAAATGAGGAATCAATGGGTATTTACCCAAAATTCATAGGTCAGAATAGTACACATGGCAGCTGAGAAAATTTGTAGAATAAGACAAAAATGTTTGGTAGGATCCAGAAACTTATTGATGCAAAAGATGACTAGTCATACGAAAACAAGATGACTAGTTATTATCTTAAGAAATCTAATGAATGCAATATGATGCAATGCACAAATTACCTTTGTCAATATAATTGATCTTCCATAAGATAGCAGCCAGATAAGAACACTTAGTGAAACTATTCTTAAACTAAGCTTGAGCTTGGGTGATTACAATGTATGTCCTATTACAATATTATCAAGGGAAGCCAAAAGAAAAACTCAAAATGCATACACTTACAAATTGTGTTTAGATCCCATTACTGAGAAGTTTTCCCCTAACCACAACATAATATTGATCCTTAAATCAAATAGTGATTCCTTTCTGTTTTTTAGGTTGACTATATATATATATATACACATGCATAGTAAATTGCATGTGTAAATGGAGCTAAACAAATTTCTAAAATAATTTTGTAAAATTGTTTTCAAGATGAAAGTCGTTTGAATTGTCAAATGCAATCGTAATCGATTCGCAGAATAGCAATTTGCATGTTACACATGAGGTGTTGAGTTATTCTAGCTAATTTTTCTTTTGGCTTCCCTTGATAACCTTGTCATAGGTCATGTAATGTATATCCAAGCTCATGATTATTAGACTAGGTCATTACCCATGCCCCCATGATGGTGATATTAGTTTATTTCTATTGGGTTTCATGTATGGTGAATTTGAAGTATTGTGTGTTTTCTTTTGAAATTATGTTGTGTGTTTTCTTTTAGAATAAAATTATATTTGTGGAATTTCAATTTTTTTAGGTCAAATTGTTCAAAAAATTAAATTATGAAGTTATTTAAAAAGATTAAATGAAGAAAAATTATCCATAAAAAAAAAATTAGACTTAAACAATGCTTAAACAATTTAATAAAGTTGGCGGTGGTACTCGTTGACTCTAGGAAGTCCAGATCTATTTCTTATCTGAGTCTAGAATTTAAAAAAAAATAAAAAATACTGCTGGACTCCTGACAAATATATACATAACTATATGGGTGTTTACACGTGATTTATTATTTTTAAGGTGTTAGTCAATTATATTATATGATTTCTTGGTCTTTCATATGTGTTTATAATTCATATGGGTTGCTGCGGGCACAAGTCTTGCTGCCAATTGCCTCTCATTGGGTTGCTGCGGGCACAAATGCGTCACGTGCAGGGGCGGTCCTACCCTAAGGGCAGGGTAGGCAGCCGCCTACTCCATTTTTAGCCAAACCAAATATTACCCAATACTTAATACAATTATATCTCTTTTGCCTACTCAACCCCAATCCACTCAAATGTTTCCCCTTAACAAAAACAATAGCCCAGCCCACTCAAACTTTCTCATTTAACAAAAACAATAAAAGCAATGTCAACTCAAATGCTCCAGCCCAATCGACATTCTCCACTCCAACCATGGGCTATGCCCACTTATATTATACTTCAAAAAAACAAAAGATACCTTCTCCTTCCTTGTTAACAAGTATTTCTCATTCTCTCCTCTTTAATTGTTTTCTCTTTTTGGGGTTTTCCTAAAATACATGTATGCATCTTAATTTTAATTTTAATTTGAAATTGAGTATTCTAAGGTTTAATTAGAAATGAATTATAATTTGGGATTTTGTTGAAATTAATTAGGTCTTTGAAATTGAGTATTGTCTCCTCTTTGTTGAGATGTTTGATTTGATGTTGGTATTGTTGAGATGTTTGATTTGATGTTGGTATGTTAATGTTTCATTAAAGACATTGATGTTATTATGAGAATTTGTTTGATTTTTTGCTGTGATATTTGATTAAATATGTTATCTTTTATCATGTCGGATCACAATCGGAACCCTAAGAAAACAAAGAATTTGTTCTCTTTTTTTAATAAAAAGAATGATGGGTCATCATCTAGTACAATGCTTTTGTTATACTTTTATTTATGTATATGCATATTTGAGGGTAAGACTCATTATGTCCTCCCTTACTAGGTGTATCTTTTTATTTTTATAAATAAAATTCACTCATACCGTCGAGTTTTTAAGGTAAGTTTCGCTTACTTGGCTTTTGAATCCTGGATCCGCCACTGGTCACGTGGCCGCCTAACTTGGACCAAACATGCATCTACCATTCTTATAAACTTGACTTAAGTTGTAGAAAGAAAATTTGAGATTTAAAGGGGATTTGCTCCATCATTTGCATTCCAGAATTCTAGCAAGATCAGATTCAGTTTCTGCAAAAATAAAAACAAAACAAAACAAAACAGGAAAAAAAAAAAAAAAAAAAAAAAAAAAAAGGAAGAAGAAGAAAGGTTAATTTGTGTTTTGCATGGCTACCGGTGAAGTAACAGTAGCTGTGGAGAACATAGAAGTGAAAGCTGAAGCAACAGACAACTGGTAGATAGTTAATTGTAATATTGGGTTTCTGTTGCAAGCAAACTAAGAGTCTCTCCATTCTGAATGATGAATGCTGTGTATTTAAGCCAGATGCAATGGCATACTTAATCTCGTAATGTCAATTTCTGATACAGTGTTCTTTTTTGGTCGAAAGATACAGTGTTCTTGAAATTAATTTATTTGAGTTGGTACCCTGAAATGCTTTTTATCTCAAATTAGATAGCTAGGAAAATGTTCCTGTTGACTGTTATACCAATTGAATTGCAGTTATTACTGTACTGCATAAAAAATTTGGTATTAGCATGTCTAATGCTGAATGCTTTATTTATGGCAGAGTAAATTTGAGTTTCAGCTGCGACTGCAAGAGTTTATAGAGTTGGTTCGAGCTGAAAATAACTTGCGAGCTATCACATATGCTCAGAAATACCTTGCACCATGGGGAACTACTCATATGAAAGAATTGCAGCGGGTCTTTGTAACAGTAGCTTATAAGAGTACTACTGAATGTGCTACATACAAGGTGAGTACTTTAATGCGTTGCCAGCATTATCAGTTGCTACTTATCTGAACTGAAGTTAACTGTGCTGAAATTTTGTTGGACTAGGCATACACACATTTAAGGGAAATAAAGTAAACAATAAACAAAAAAAAGCTTTTGAGACCATGGTCTCTCTGTTTTCCCCTGTTCTTTTGTGGGAATCAACTGGACTAAATTTTTCACTAGAATAGAAATGTGCTATATATGGTACCGATGTTTAGTTGAACTTACCATATAGGAGAGATGTTTTGTTGACCACAAGCCACAAGCCACAAGCTAGCACATGTCTGTCTGCATCATCTCTTTGTGATGGTAGTAAGTACCTTTTGGGATACGTTTCTCACTCATTAATTTTTATGTCTCCGTTGTTTATCCAGCCTTCAGCATACCTATAAGGAATCCTAAGATGTCACATGAGTTCTTGTGTAACAATTGATATACAGGCCTAGGTTTTCAAGAATAATTGACTCAATATTTCTGCCATCTCCTTGGGAGATATATATTTTGAACTATACATTTTAGTGAGATTTTTTGCTTTAGTGGTTTTATTTCATCTTGGAACTGTATATTACAGGTTAATCTCTGGTATGTTATTTCAATTTTGCTTTGGTTGCTTATGCTTTCCAGGTGTTATTTGAGCCGAAGCAATGGGACTACCTGGTTGACCAATTCAAACAGGAATTTTGCAAGTTATATGGCATGACTCTTGAGCCTTTGCTGAATATTTATCTGCAAGCAGGCCTGTCTGCTCTGAAAACCCCGTATCCATTAACAGTAGTTATTTATCTGTTACGTTATGAAAATTTAGTATTATCTCCAATTTTTTGCTAACTTAGGGGTTGTAAGTTATAATTTTCAGCCATCAGGTGGTCATAATGGTGGTTGAAAAACCAACGCTGTATCTCCCTTGATTGGCATTTGGGCACTTCTCATTCACCTTTAGGACGTGAGGACATGCATTATAGCTGCTAATTGTATTCAGATGTGTTGTTTAGCCTTGACCTGAATCAGATACTGTTACGACGATGATTGCACCAAGGAGGATCCACTATCACAGGAGGGTTTCCGGAAACTTGCCCAGCCATTACCTTATTCTAAGCAGCATCACTCGAAGCTTGTTTGCTACATAACTAAGGAACTAATGGACACAGAGAACCCACCACAAGTCTTGCCCAATGGCTATGTCTACAGCTCTAAGGTTCGCATGCATTTTACTAGTATTGGACGATCTTGGCTGTTTAGTCTGGAAATATTCTTTACTTATTTTATGTTTTGGCAGGCTCTTGAAGAAATGGCCAGGAAGAATGACGGTAAGATTACTTGTCCAAGGACAGGTTTGGTCTGCAATTACACAGATCTGGTGAAGGCATATATATCATAAATTAAATCTACATATTGTGGCCTGTTCAATTATTCAAGTTTATTATCAATTCGTACTGGGCTTTGTAACCGTTAGAATGTCCTGTGCTTACTGTACATAAATCTCTTACTGCTGGATTTGGCACAAATTTGAAGAGCATCCTACCCATCAGCCAATGAATATGCAAGGCACTCCCCACAAGTCACGGCAGTCTGTAGCCATTCAAGTGTGATTGCTTCATTATCTCAATCAATCCCTATAATCTTGGAACTGCCTATTTTATGTTTTACCGTTTGTATAATTTACTCTGTTTATACTCATGTACAAAGTCAACTGTATAGCATATAAAAGAAATCCAATACAACCAGAATACTCATCGTGGGGTGTTCTTTCTATTCTACTTCTTATTCTTCTCTAAACCCTAGTTATTTCTCTACATGGTATCAGAGCCTCGCAGAGGCTAGCAACCCCTTTTCGATCCTAATGACAAACTCTTCCTCTCCTATAAACTCTTCTTCTGTCTCTCAGACTACTTTTCAAAATACCATGACCACCACACCATCTTCTATTCCAACTTCTTTCAATATCGCTCACTTGTTTACAACACCAATGGATCGTAATAATTTTCTCTGTTGGAAATCTCAGTTTGAAGATGTACTAGAATTACATGATCTGGAAGATGTGATTAAGACAGAAACCCATCCTCAGAAGAAACTTCCCGATGGTTCTCTCAATCCAGCCTATTCAAAAGACAAACTAGTCTTAAGTTGGATCAAGGCCACGGCTTCATCTTCTATTAAGACCCTTCTGATTCCATGTTCTACAGCATATGAGGCATGGACGCTGCTTGAGAAACGACTGTCACCCCTGTCCAAAACTTATATTCGTACCCTGCGAGATCAGATACGCACCCTCAAAAAGGATCCAGAAAAGTCAGTTGCTGATTATTTGATCCACGCCAAGTCTCTCTTTGATTCTGTCACTGCGGCTGGCACCTTAATTTCTGATGGCGAACTTATTGATTATATACTCGATGGCCTAGGCCATGAATACAAAGAATTTACTGCCTCCCTTCATCTTCGACCCTCTCTAACCTTTGATGAATTTTATGATTTGTTAATACAGGAAGAACAGTTGCTGAAGAGGATGTCTTCCCTCTCCTTATCACAAAGTGTAGCACTCACCTCTGATCGCAGTACCAATGATCAGGCCACTCAGAACCGAGCCCAAGGCACCACTCACCACACCCATTCTCAAACCCGGTCTCAAAACTTTGGAAGAGGACGAGGTCGAGGTCGCGGTTGGCATAATGGAAGAAATTCAGGTCGTTCTCCTAACTGGAATTCCAACTACCATAATGGCGGGACCTTCACTCGCGACAACGGCTGGCAAAATAGTCGTGATCACCGTCGTCCTCAATTTCTAACAGATACTAGATCATCAATGCCTTCACATGATGGACGTCCACCACTGCTCCCAACACCACCATATCAACCTCCTTTTCAGTTTCAAGAAACCTGTCAGATGTGCAACCGGCAAGGCCACACTTCACGTGTATGTCATGATCGTGGTAATTACGCCTACATGGCAGAGTCCAACACCTCCAATATCCCTTCACCATCTGTTCCTACTAACACAAGTTGGTGTGTTGACTCCGGGGCAACCCATCATATGGTGTCCAGTCCTTCTCAACTCCCCTTTGTGAAGCCATATACAGGTAATGATTCCATTATTGTAGGTAATGGCACTCGTCTCTCAATAAGTCATATTGGTCAAACTAATATTGGTCCTTTGAAACTTACTAATGTTCTATGTGTTCCCGCTATCCGAAAGAATCTATTGTCTATACACCGTTTTTCTAAGGATAATAATTGCTATTTTGAGATGCATGCTAATGGTTTTCATGTAAAGGACAATATGACGGGGAGGACATTACTCACTGGCAGTAGCTCTGGCGACTTGTACCATATTCAAGCAAATCCTACAATCTCAGGGAAGCTAGTCTTTTATGGTGAAAGGACTACCCAAGATATTTGGCATACAAGACTTGGCCATCCGTCTCATGATGTTTTTCGTATTTTACTTAATAAATTTCACTTGCCTGTTAGTGGTAAGGTTGATTCTCATAAGGCTTGTCATATTTGCCCTTTGGGAAAATCATGTAGACTTCCCTTTTCCAATCGTACTTTTTATGCTCATGAACCCCTTGCAGTACTTCATCTAGATTTATGGGGACCAGCCCCAGTCTCCTCAAATTTTGGTTATCGTTATTATTTATCTATTGTTGATGAATACACTCGATTTGTGTGGTTTTATCCTTTAGCAAAGAAATCCGATGTGCTTACAACGTTTGTCTTCTTTAAAAGATTGGTGGAAAAACAACACAACCATTCTATTAAAACCATACAAATTGATGGTGGTGGGGAATTCACTAATCGTTTATTCCTTAATTTTCTTCATGAACACGGCATCACACATCACATTTCATGCCCTTACACACCAGAACAAAATGGAATTGTTGAGCGTAAGCATAGACATATTGTTGAAATGGGACTTTGCCTGTTGTCCCAATCACACTTACCTTCGAGTTTTTGGCTCGAAGCTTTTTCCACTGCTGTCTTTCTTATCAACAGGTTACCAACTACACAACTTGGTCAAGTTTCACCCTATGAGAAGTTGTTCCAACGCCCACCTAACTACCGGTTTCTCAAGTCTTTTGGTTGTACATGTTTTCCACACTTAGTGCCATACAACAAGCATAAACTTTCCTCCAAGTCTATTAAGTGTATTTTTCTCGGGTATGACAATCACTACAAGGGGTACAAGTGCTT
Source organism: Prunus avium (assembly GCF_965620075.1). Taxonomy (NCBI): domain Eukaryota; kingdom Viridiplantae; phylum Streptophyta; class Magnoliopsida; order Rosales; family Rosaceae; genus Prunus; species Prunus avium. The sequence continues at coordinate 38,238,874 of NC_142285.1, forward strand.
TGAACCAATCTCTAGGCGAGTGTATATTTCAAGGAATGTTACTTTTGATGAATCTGATTTTTCTTACACTAATATTCTATCCAAGTCCTCTCATGATTCCAGGTCAATACCTCTTGCACCCACGTTATTGGAGCCTCCTCATGTTCCTTTATCTCCAGCTCCCCCAACTACTCCACCTCCTTCTAACCTTGCTACGGACAACCAGCTCTCACCACCAGCAACACCTCTTCCGCTCTCTACTCTGTCTTCATCTCCATCCGACCATCCTCTTCATCAATCTGCAAGCACTTCCCCTCCTTCAATAGAAATCGAGTCATCTCCGACAACTCCAGCCACTACACCACCACCACGTGGGTTCCGCAGCCTTCATAATCTTGTCTACAACTCCACACGCCATCCTCTTCCCCATGCCTTAACTGCAACTCTTACGGATCCTCTCTCAATTGAGCCTACAAGTTATACTCAAGCCTCTAAATTCCCTCACTGGCAGGCAGCGATGCACGAAGAATATACAGCCCTTATGAAGAACCAAACTTGGTCCCTCGTTCCTCCTACACCAACCATGAACGTCGTGGGCTGTAAATGGGTTTTCAAAGTCAAGCGAAAAGCCGATGGCACTATTGAAAGACACAAGGCACGCTTAGTTGCCAAGGGCTTTAATCAAATGGAGGGCCTTGACTATGATGAAACATTTAGTCCTGTTGTCAAGCCAGCTACTATTCGCACTATCTTAACTATTGCTCTTTCCAGGAATTGGCCCTTGCAACAACTTGATGTTCGTAATGCCTTTCTGAATGGCATCTTACAGGAGGAGGTTTATATGAAGCAGCCCCTAGGTTTTGCTGACCCTCTTCGCTCCAAATATGTCTGCAAACTCCACAAGGCACTCTATGGCCTTAAACAGGCCCCCCGTGCATGGTTTCATCGACTTCATTCTTTTTTAATTCATCAAGGATTCTTCCATAGTCAATCTGATGCTTCACTTTTTATTCGTCATACAACCTCTCATACTCTTTATGTCCTTGTGTATGTTGATGACTTAATTGTAACAGGTAGTACTCTTCCTGCAGTTAACAAATTCATTGATGATTTATGTTCAACCTTTGATAGTCGCAGGCTGGGCGAGCTCAATTTTTTTCTTGGCATGGAAGTTTGTCGCACCAATGGCTCTCTATCAATCTCTCAAGCTCGCTATGCATCTGACCTTCTCACCAAATTTAATATGGCAGCATGTAAACCAAGTCCCACACCACTGCTCTCCTCCACCAGACTCTCTGCAAATGATGGTGATCCGATCTCTGACCCCACACTGTATCGTAGCATGGTTGGGGGCCTCCAGTACCTCACTCTATCTCGTCCCGATATCGCTTTTGCCGTGAATCAAGTGTGCCAATTCATGCATCATCCATGTTCCACTCACCTCCAAGCTGTTAAAAGGATCTATCGCTACATTAAGGGCACTCTTGAGCATGGCCTTCTCTTTCGTGCTTCTGCTGACCTCACTTTGCGAGCCTTCTCCGACTCTGATTGGGCCGGCTCCATTGATGACCGCCGCTCTACTACAGGGGCATGTGTTTTCCTTGGTCCTAATCTCCTCACTTGGACCGCTAAGAAACAATCTACCGTATCCCGCTCAAGCTCTGAAGCCGAGTATCGCGCACTTGCTACCACTGCAGCTGAGCTTCGTTGGTTTGGCTACTTGTTTCGTGAGTTGGGTATTCCTCTACGTTCGCCTCCATGTATCTTCGTCGACAACATATCTGCTCTCCACATGGCAGCGAATCCTGTCTTCCATGCTCGTACCCGCCATATTGAAATCGACTATCATTTTGTTCGCGAGTTAATTTCCCAAGGTGTTCTTCAGACGCACTATGTTCCCTCTGCTTCTCAACTTGCCGATCTCTTCACCAAAAGCTTGTCTCGCGAACGGTTTACTCAACTTGCTACCAAGCTCAACCTCCACTTTGTTCCCTTTCGCTTGAGGGAGCGTGAAGAGCATCCTACCCATCAGCCAATGAATATGCAAGGCACTCCCCACAAGTCACGGCAGTCTGTAGCCATTCAAGTGTGATTGCTTCATTATCTCAATCAATCCCTATAATCTTGGAACTGCCTATTTTATGTTTTACCGTTTGTATAATTTACTCTGTTTATACTCATGTACAAAGTCAACTGTATAGCATATAAAAGAAATCCAATACAACCAGAATACTCATCGTGGGGTGTTCTTTCTATTCTACTTCTTATTCTTCTCTAAACCCTAGTTATTTCTCTACAAAATTCAGGTGTAAGAACTTGCCCTGGGAAAATTATGGTCATTCCTCAACCTGGCATTACCGTTGGGAACTTGAACATGTATATATGCAAAATTACATTTTACAGTTTATTATCAAGTTCTTGACCAAAACCTATTCAACATTGTTTTTATTGAATTTATTTGCTTTTCTTCGACGTGTACAATAATGCGAGTGTGGAGAAGTAGGGGCTTAGGGTTCAGTTTCAAGTTTCAATGAAAGCAAGAATGATGCATTTGCTAATTTGATATAGCAGCCACTACAAGAAAAATACTCTACCACAACACATTATTAACAACGTGCGTAAGTTTGCGTTGTGAAATTAGGCTTTTAACAACGTACAGAGTATGTGTGTTGTGTTATATCGCTTTTATCATAGAGCTTCTATTTATAGATAAATTATACTTTTATCAGGTAATTTTGATAATTATTTTAAAAAAAACATATATATTTGATATAACAACGCGCATTGCTTGTTGTCAAAACATAAACAACAACGAGCACAGACATGTTGTCATAATATTATAAGACGACATGCTCGGCACGTTGTTGTCAATCGCTCCTACAACGTGCGCGTGTTGTGGTTAATGTTGTTCACAACGAGCGCCAAAATAAACGACGACGTTCAACGCGTGTTGTCGAAAGCCCTACACCTTTTAACGACATCGGCTTCAACAACGTGCGCCGCATGTTGTCAATATGTTTTCACAACGCACATTGCGCGTTGTGAAATGACTTTTTTCTTGTAGTGGCGCAGTAGATGAAAATGAGCCAAGTTGCTGTATATTTTGTTTGTATTTTGTAAGTTTGGGGGGTACTCGTTGACCTATAAAATGCAAGTCATTTCAAGGTCATGATATCATGTTGAGATATTGAAACCGCGATTAGCGAGGGATTTTCCCCTAATCACACAACAAAATAATGGTCCGTAAACCAAATCCGTAAGTATTTAATTGTCATGTGTGAATGGAGCTAAAACCAATATCCCAGAATGTAATAAAATTGTTTTTAAAATGAGAGTCTAGAAGTTTGTTTGGATTGTCTGGAATCTGGATCGTCAAAACGCTATTAACAACTATGAAGTTTTAATTAAATAACAATTTGCATGTTACACCTGTGGTTTAGCCACAATTATTTTGGGTCATCAACTTAGCCACAATTATATTTTACAATGAAGTCGCCTCTCATTGGCTACACTAGTAGGAAGGAGTTGCTCTAAATTTGCTTCTGTTGGTGAGAAAGAAGTAAACTATTAAGAAAAAAAGACTTGGCACCTCAACCAAAAAAAGGATATGGGGACTTAATTTTTTTCTTTCTTGCCAAGCAGAGTACGGAAAATATTTTTTTTTTTTGAATTTATGACAACTAACACCTTGATCTATGAATTCAAACAAGTTAGCAGAATGAAATATTACTTTATTTCAACTTGATAAATGTGAACTACTGCAAGATAAGTATTTATTTGAAGTCAATTCTATTAATTGTGGATTAATGCATATAACTTGACTTCAGTTGTAGAAAATTTGAGATCTCAAAATTTGGTTTCAAAAGGGATTTGCTCCATCATTTGCAAACTCCAGACTTCTAGCTAGCAAGATTCAGCTTCTGCAAAACAACCACAAAAGAGAAAAAAAGAAAAGAAAAGAAAAAGGGAGTTTGAGTTCTGCATGGCGGCTACCGGTGAAGAGAACGTTGCAAGGTTAGTTTCCACAACTTTAAGTACATGCACCATTTTGATTTTTCCATTCTTAAATAAATGTTCTATCAAACAATAGGACCTGCATATCTGCATATATGGCTGTGTTGCACAGCCAAATATTTAATCATCTTTAATATATATCATGGAGGGGTAATAGAAAATACATAGCGTCCACAAGGTAATAATCTCCGGACGTCCGCATAGGAGAATTTTTTACATTATCAAAGTTCTTCTGTCTCTCTTGATAAGGATTTTGTTACTTTGGGTTCCTTAAATGTTTTCTTCTATTTGTTAGGCATAATTTTATGTTCTTTGTGTCTCTTGCCCATCAGTGCAGTAGATGATCCGAATTCAAACACGATAACGGAAAATCCTGCCCCGGAAGATATACAAAAATCATGTCTAAAGTGGAATTACATATTTATAACATCATGTGTGTTTGCCGTTTTACTGGATCCTTTGTTCCTCTACATTCCTATCCTCAACGACGATATCAAGTGTCTGAAGTTGGACAACAACTTAAAGATTACAGCTCTCGTCTTACGATCGGTCACAGATCTATTTTATATAGCCAATATTATTTTTCGAGTTTGTAGATTTGAAAATTGTTCACCTTTGATCAAGCGATTTCTTCCCGAAAGTTGCTCCTCCAAGTTAATAACATCACTCATCAAAAGCTTTCGTGAGTTATTACCTGAAGTAAGCAACGAAGTTCCAAAACCAAGTATAACTAAAGAGATATGGAAGTCGTCCATCATAGTTGACATTTTAGCTATTCTTCCTCTTCCACAGGTATGAACAAAAGCCTTTGCTTTGATCTAGACTCTAGATCGAGTAGTTAATATCTTTTCCAATCTCACTGTTTTTGTCTGCATGCAATGGCGGTGTGCTAAGATATGTATATATTAATTTCACTATAAAGTTATTAGAAATTAGGACCATTTATGGTACTGAATAATTGAAATGTGATATACTGCAGCCCAATATATGAAATGTCATACAGGACACAGGCAAATATAAATTAATTCAATAGTTTGTCTCATGATATGTTAACAGTTGATATTAACATTGCAATGTGTGTTCTGGCCAGGTAGTAATTCTCATTTTCTTTTCAAAAATGAGGGCCTCAAGATCTTTCAAGAAGGTCATGAACTTTCTTGTTATGGTGCAATATGTACCACGAGTTCTTCGCATCTACCTATCATGCAAGAAATCTAAAAAACCTTTCAAAGGACAGATTGCATTATGGGTCAAAGGTGTACTCAATTTTTTTTTGTACATCCTTGCTAGTCATGTAAGTTTCAATTTCATCATAATTTTAATTTTGAAAAGTTAATCTACTTTAAATTAATGTTGAACAAGCATTGTTTTTTTTTTATATTTGATATAAGTGATAGTCTAATTATTCTAATTAATCTAATTTACGGAGATGAAGATTCGAACTTGAAGGGGGTGGACTCAATGTCCTGGCCAATTGGCCTAACTCACATCTGCTGGACTAGCATTATTTGATATCTTATTTCTTGATAAAAGTTTAGGTTCATAGTACTCAACCTCATGTGAATAAAAAACATGTATATACATACATACAAACATGGTGCATACTTCATATTAAATTACACTTGCAAATACAATGACGTTCCTAATAATTTAACTTATGTGAGAACTAATCTTGGGAGGCAAACCCTTCTGCTAGAACTAATATTAGGAGGCAAATCCTCCCAAAATTTGTCAACATTAATCATTTAATAACATATTAAATTTTCTTTTTATGAGAACTTATTAGCGTTTGTTTAAAATTTTCTTAAAAGTTCAATATAATCTAACTAGCTTGTTGGTTTCTTTAGGTACTTGGGGCTTTTTGGTACTTTTTTGCTATTCAAAGAATGACAAGTTGCTGGCAACATGCATGTCGATACGAAAATGGATGTGACCCTACTTCTTTTGACTGTAATGATCACCATACGTCGAGAAATATTACGGTTCTAAATGATTTATGTCCGATTAATCCATCAAATACAGATCTATTTGATTTTGGTATATATCTAAATGTTCTTCAATCGGGTATATTGTGGTCAACAAACTATCCCCTGAAGTTTTTGAATAGTTTTAGTTGGGGCCTGCGGAATTTGAGGTTTGTACATAGGACACTCTTTGATCTTGCAGGATGAGTTATAATTACAAATGTAACTAAAAATACAATTTTTTTTAATGTGTTGTAATCTATTTTCATTTTTGCAGTTCTCTTGCTTCAAATCTCCAGCCGAGTACCAATACATGGGAAATCCTCTTTGTGACTTTTATATCTGTAATCGGCTTGCTACTATTCGTAATTCTCATTGGGAATTTGCAGGTTGGTGCGGTGAATCTTTATATAAAAAGTTTTCTTTAAGCTTAAATCTCCTCATGATTTTTTTTTTCTTTTCTCATTTGAGTACGCATCTTTGTATATATGTTGGCCGGCTTTTTCTGTATCTCTGGAAATATGCATATATATAATAAATTAGAATTAATGAACTGAACCTTCTTGTTGTGAAATAGACCTATGTGCTGTTAGATACTGAAAGATTAGAGTCGCACAGACGCAAGATGAAACTTGAACAGAAGTTGACAGAAAAAGTAGGCCCAGATGTAGAAAAATGGTTATCTGAAAATGGCATCCCCCTGCGTAAAAAGTCGGAGGTCATGGCAAGGGCACGACAAGAGCTTGAAGAAAACTCCGCTATTGATGTAAAAAAAGAAATCTTCTCTATTCTTCCCTTGAAACTTCAAAACTACATCAAAAGTTGCATGCCGTTGAGTAGGCTGAAGAAGGTAGGGTTCATGCAAACTCATCGCTTTAGTATAGTTATAGTTAATTTTTCACAACGTTATAGTTAATAACTTCTAATTTCAGTTATTAGATTGAATGTATGGTACATATAAAAAAAATTAATTTACTAAGAAGTCTAAGATGAACTAGTTCTTAACACAAATTCTTATTGGATAAGCTCCCATATATATGATACGAGGTTATTATTAGATTTTTAATTGCTGGTTCCATTCTTAAAATATTTTATCTAAACCTAGGTGCCATTACTTCGAAAGATGAACGAACAAGTTTTGATAGAAATCGCCAAGCATCTTAATCCCATGAAGTTTACTAATGAAACCATTATTGGAGAGGGTGAACCACTTGAAATGATGCTTTTCATCGTGGACGGACGCGTAACCATTAAAAAGAAAGAATGTTCTACTGAGTTGCGAAGACATGCGGGAGATGTATACGGAGAGAAACTCCTAGTTTGGCCCTCATGGACGTCCTTCCATGAGGGGACAAGACCCATAGCAACCGAGTCTGTTTGGGCCAGTTATGTTGAAGCCCTTGTTCTCTCGGCCAGCGACATGGCCAGTATAGGCACTAGATTCAGGTCAGAGTTCGACAAGTTGGAGATGAGTCATCTAACGGATTCTGAGTGGGAGCTTTTGACGTGTGACAAGGTGGCTATGCTACAACAAGTAAGTTCCTCTCTCTCTGGAATACATATCTATACAATTAATTTTTTTTTGTACAAGTGATATTGAAGAAGGAGAAAATCGAACCTAGGACCTCGGGTGCATGCGTACATACATGAGCTATACAAACCCCTTGCAACATATCTATACAATGATGATGTTACTTATTTGATTTTATATAATTTTCTCATTAAGTTTGTTAAATTAATGCATCCAACCCTAGGTGCCAAAGCTTCAAACTATGAATAAACAAGTATTGAAAGAAATGTCTGCGCTTCTTCTACCTGATCTCTATCGACGTGATGTCGATATTATTCAAGAGAACCGACCGCTTAGTATGATGTTCTTTGTCACGAGGGGAGAGGTGATAAAAAATAATGAGAAGGATCGTGCAGGAAATTTTTTCGGAGAAGAACTTGTTGAGTGGGCACTGGATAAGTGTTTTCCTGAGATGCTACCCTTGTCCACCTGTACGGCTACAGTAGTCTCAAACGATGCTGAAATCCTCTATCTTAAACCAGAAGTCTTGAAGAATTTTGCCTCTAACGATAACTTCGTGCCACACTTCAGCAAGATCGCCTCTGAGTTAGATCTTTTGACTTCTGTCCGGTTGACTAGGCTAAAGAAAGTAAGTTGCTCTCCATCTCTACTCTATATATCAAGTAACAATATTTTTGGATTTGCTTTAAAACCATTTTCATCCTCACAGCTATACGTACTTAGATTTGCTTTATAAATACTTTTCTTAGTAATTAACAATATTATATCTATCTAACTCTAGGTGAAAAATTTTCAAAAAATGGACAAACAAGTGTTGGAAGCAATCTCCAAGCTTCTTAAGCCCAGGGCCTACAGTACTGTCAACACCTATATTATTCGAGAGAAGGAACCACTTGAAATGATGTTCTTTGTGGTGCGGGGAGTTGTATCCATCGAAAGCGATAGCATCATCGAAGGGTCAGAAATCCGTGAAATGGGAGGTTTCTATGGAGAAGAACTGGTACATTGGGTTACAACTTGGGCATCACATAGCTCCTTTCCCGCCAAACTACCTTTGGCAACTGGTTCTGTGTTACGCGGCTCCCGTCCTGTTAAAATCCTTGCTCTCACAGCCGACGACTTGAAGAGTGTAGTCTCTGATTTCAAGTCCAAGTTGTTCACAAGGGAGACTCAGATCACCCTCCCTCCATCGGAGCCTTTGACTCGGGATCTGTTGACTATGCTAAAGAATGTAAGTTCCTATATATATATAAATATATATGTTTATACTTAATTCTCTCTTCTTTGCTTAAACAAATAATATGGTATCTAATTAATCTAGGTGGAAAGGCTTAAGCATATGGATGAGCAAGTGTTGAAAGAAATAAGTGAGCATCTTAGGGCAGAAAAGTATCAAGATGAGTACATTATTGGATTGAATGAGTTAGTGGAAAAGATGTTCTTCATCGTGAGGGGAGTTGTGGCGGTGACAAACGAGTACTGGACAGAATACCGCAATGAAGTAGAACATTCAAATCACAGTACTAGTGGAGATGACCTTATAGATTATTGGGTGCGATCTAAAGATACCGCTTTTCCTAAGGAGTTGCCCATCTCTGCTTTAAGTTTTCGGGCCATCGGTGAAGTTGAAGTTCTGGTTCTTATGGCCAAGGACTTGGCAAGCGTTCAGCCTCGTCGAATTCGTAGTAAAACCTTTCTCCTAAGAAACCGAAGTCTGCAAGTCGCATTGAATTAATTGCCAAATGCAATTGCAATTCTGAACTTTAATCAAATTTTATTAACTACTTTTTCTTGAATTCGCTGTAATTTTTAGTCAATTAGTCAACTCCGGTGTAAGAACTTGCCCTGGGATTGGGAAAATTATGGTCATTCCTCAACCTGGCATTACTATTGGGAACTTGAACATGTATATATATATGCAAAATTACATTTTACAGTTTATTGTCAAGTTCTTGACCAAAACCTATTCGAATAGTACGATAATGCGAGTGTGGAGAAGTAGGGGGCTTAGGGTTCAGTTTCAAGTTTCAATGAAAGCAAGAATGATACATTTGCTAGCTTGATAAGTTGAACCAAGTTGCTGTATTTTGTTTACCTGAAAAGATAGCCTTATAAGTTGGCGGCGGTACTCCTTGACTCTATAAAATGCAAATCATTTCAAGGTCTACGCAATCATGTAGAGATCTCCAAACGGAAATTGTGTTTAGATCTCCTATTACTGAGGAGTTTTCCCCTAATCATAACATAATATTGATTTGTAAACCAAATAGTGATTCCTTTCTGTTTTTTTTCTTGACTATATATACATAGTAAATTGCATGTGTAAATGGAGCTAAACAAATTTCCAAATTAATTTTGTAAAATTGTTCTCAAGATATGGACGTCTAGAAGTTTGTTTGAATTGTCAAATGCAATCGTAATCGCAGATATGTAAGTCATAACCAAATAGCAATTTGCATGTTACACATGAGGTTTATTATTATTTTTTCGAAGTCATTTGTAATTAGGTGTTAGTCAATTAGCAGCCAGCAAAAATTATATATGCTCGGAATATTTTTTAAATTTTTTAATTTTATAGCTATGTTTTCCCAATATTTTTATAGCTTTCATTTGTGGTGTTTTTAGAGTTTTTTTAATTTTTAATTTTTAAATGTCAGTTTTTATAAAAAATTTCAAAAAAAAAAAGGGTTTGAGGGCTAAGTCCGAGGTAGCTTTAATCATGGAGGTCACGGAAGAGAAAGAGGAAGCAACTTCACTTACAGAAGAGAACTCGAAAGAGAAGGTTAAAAGGTTAGCTTTAGTTTTTTGTTGGTGTGTTAAGGTTAGTTTCTTTGACTTTATCACCATTTTCTTTTCTTCTTTTCCCTTTTAAAAAAAATGTTGTATCAAACGCACCACGACTTGTGAGACAAACTGTAGTGGTAAATTTTTACATGCTTGTGACGAAAAATCTTTACAATGATACAATGGGTCCTTAATTGTTTCTTCTATCTAATGGGCGCAAATTGACGTATGTTTGTGTTTAATCCAGTAATCCTGATTCAAATTCAGTCCACCGTGGAAAAATCTGCCACGACGGATGAACATGGAACAAGTAGCATATTGAATAGCGAAACTAATGCTGGGTGTTACACGTGATTTATTATTCTTAAGGTGTTAGTCAATTATATTATATGATTTCTCGGTCTTTCATATGTGTTTATAATTCATATGGGTTGCTGCGGGCACAAGTCTTGCTGCTAATTCCCTCTTATTTAGAGTGCTGCTAAATGAACCGTAAAATTAACTAAGTACACCCTACTACCAAACAACTTATTGAATTACTAATTTATCCTAATATAAAATGACCAAAAAAGATATATTGAATTGTGAAACAAATATAATTTTATTAAGTACACCATATTCACCATATTCAACCCTAATCAAACGTAGAGAAGTTTTCATACAACGAACAACCCAACGAACACTGACGGAGGCGCAACTGCATATTTGCAAGTAGGATGACTGGAATAAAAGAGAATGAAAAATTCCAAAAGAATGACCACAACATTGAGCAAGTCTCCGGTCTGAAATACGTTGTGGATGAAGCCAAGCAACATCAAAATGTGAAGTAACTGGTCCTAGTAAATTTGTAACTTTCTCGGACTAGCGGCGAGTGCCATGGAACTACCAGCTGTTCTTTTATAATGGTTTTACATAGAATTTGTTTATCTACTTTAGACTCAGCAAGATAATGCTCAAGCTAGCCCCTATGAGGATGGACGTGAGGTATGTGATTAGTTGGATCGTTAGCAACAATTTTTTGTGGGTTAAGTTAGGACATTTTTTTTTGTTTTTAATTGATGAAATAAATTTCTGCAACTTTTTTTGTTTACAAAAATAGTACTAGACCTCTCCTGTTCAATTTTTTTTTTTTTTATATTACCATTTTTATGATTTTTTAAATATATAAAATCATACTCTGCTAGCACTCATCGCTTTAATTTTTAAATTTAAACAGGATCCTAATCGAAAGGATAAATGCATTGAATCTACTGGAAGTGACGTATAGATCCATTTACATATATTGAATTATCTAATATGACTTTGTCTTGACGTAATTCAGATACTGTTATGATGATGATGATTTGCATCAATTTGACGTAAAATAGTTTTTTAAAATTGCGAGTCGCCATCTTCATCTTCATCTTCATTTTCGTTGTGTTTGTCCTTCCTCCCCAATTAGGTAGGTGATTTTGACTTGTCTACTGATATGATTTTAAAACGTCTATGTCTTTGTCGTTGTGTTTGTCCTTCCTCCCCAGTTAGGTAGGTTGGGCTCAATGGTTAAATAATATATTGAAGAGATAATTTTGCATGTTACACGTGAGGTTAATTATTATTATTTTCAGACGACTGTAGAAAAAGAAAGTTCAGAATCTTTAATCTTTAATTATTGTTCACAGTCAGCAGCCTCTGATTCACTGCACTTGGAGGAAGAGTAGAATGTTTTTTGTTGGAGCCCACTAAAAGCCAAAAGAGGCCCACGTGAAAGGAGGAATGACTGTGGCGCCGCGGCTGCTGTGCTGCAGAGGGATTCAAAACTGGCAGAAATGAGCCCACAGAAACCAAACAGCATCTCCATATATATATATCTACCATTCTCATAAACTTGACTTCAGTTGTAGAAAATTTGAGATTTAAAAGGTCTCCGTTATTTGAAATTTCACTAGCAAGATCAGACTCAGTTTCTGGAAAAAGAAAAAAATACCAAAAAATAGAGGTTTGAGTTTTGCATGGCTCCCGGTGATTTAGAGAAAGCTGTAGCAACTTATTCAGTTGCAGACAACTCGAAAGAGAGCGTTGCAAGGTTAGTTTCTAAGTATATGTACAAGTTTCATATGCATGCACCAAATTCAAATTTTTTCCTTTCTTAGAAAAATAAATGTTTTTAATTATATTCTTACTGATTTAATAAAATTCTATCGTCTTTTTATAAAAATAATGTAAAGTCACCGCAGCGGTTACAGACACAGAACAGTTTAACCTTTTGTTGTTTTGAGGACAGCTAAAGTAATTGCGTTGCAATAATATTAATAATAGTATAACCAGGGTCAAATCTTTAATTCTATCTTCTATGCGTAATTTTATGTTCTTTGGATCTTGGCCAGCAGAACATATTATCCAAATTCAAACCAGACAACGGAAAATTCTGCCACGAGAGATGAAGATGAGAATAAATCAAAACTTGCAGCACGGTTGACTAAAATATTTATAACATCATGTGTGTTTGGCGTACTCCTGGATCCTTTGTTCCTCTACATTCCTCTCCTCAACCAAGATTTGAAGTGTCTGAGGTTGGACAACACCATAAAGATTATTGCTCTCGTCTCGCGATTGTTCACTGACCTATTTTATGTAGGCAGAATTATTCTGCACGTTTGTAGATTTGAAAATTATTCACCTTCGATCAAGCAATTTCTTCCCGAAAAATCCTCCTCCAAGTTAATGGAGTCACTCATCAAAGGCTTTCGAGATTTATTACCTGAAGTAAGCAACGAAGTTCCAAAACCACGTATAGGAAAGGAGATATGGGAGTCGTCCATCATAGTTGACATTTTAGCTATTCTTCCTCTTCCACAGGTACGAACAAAAGCCTTCGCTTTGATCTAGACTCTAGATCGAGTAGTTAATTGCTTTTCCAATCTCACTGTTTTTATTTTTTCTTTTGGTCATAAATCTCACTGTTTTCGTTTGCATGCAATACTATATATATAGTTATTCTCTCATCTGGATGTATGTGCGTATTCCATTGTAAACATAAGGAATGTTGGAATGGACATTAGAAATACATGACATCCACACAATATTATCATCCGAACATCCGTATAGGAGTATTTATATATATTAATTTCACTATAAAAGCATAAGAGATTTTGCTCCAGATATAGTGGCTGAAAACAATCACTAGACTATGACTCTATGATACTACTAACTAAATCAATGATATGTTTGAAATTAGGACAGGACAACATCTTAATATAGGTTTAATCCACACGTTTTTTTGTTTTAGATGTAGGTCCTTATACATTTATTACTTTTTTGTTGTGTCAATTTTACCCTTTTAGTTAAATAAGGAAACACATTGAAAATCTAAATTTAATGCATTATTTCCTTATAGTTGAATTTCATAATTTAAATTTTGAAATATTTCCTTGATAATATTCCTAATATATGGACAAAATAAAATTTAATCAATGAAAAGTAAAGACCCACATATTATACCAATCGAGCAAACAAGCACCCACACTAAATTATGCACCTAACATCCCGGAAAATAGTGTTATTATTAGCAACGTAAAAAACTTAGTGACAAATCGTGTTACCTATAAGTTAGGAACATAAATTGGAAGACTACCTATAAGTCAGATACAAAACTAGACAAATAAAATTGTATGTTACCTACAAAAAATGACTAATTATTATGACATAAATGATTATTACCCTATTCAAGTCATAAGGGTCAACATTGGAACAAAAAAATGATTTATAAATAAATAAATAAATATTACATCAGAACATATTAAAAAAAGGAATGTAATCATATGTGGCACAAAAGTCAAACAACTTTGATCAAAGTCACCAAATTCGAGGATTAAACCCAACTCCTCAATGGAAATTTGAATCTATATCAACTTTTCCCCTAAAAAAATCATTATGTCTTTTGAACTAATTAATAAATCCATATCATTAAGCGATGATATGGCATTGCCATGATGTGACTTGGGATTCGATTGCCATGTCACTTGATACACAAATTTAGTGTCTCTAGCATTACCCTAATTTAATATTTTGTCTCATGATATGTTGTTAATAGTCAATATTAACATTGCAATGTGTCCAGGTGGCAATTCTCTTTTTCTTTCCGAATATGAGGGTCTCAGGATCTTCCGGGAAGCGTATTATGAACTTTCTTGTTATGGGGCAATATGTACCACGAGTTCTTCGCATTTACCTATCATGCAAGAAAGCTAAAAAACCTTTCAAAGGACATGTCCCATTATGGCTTAAAGGTTTACTCAATCTTTTCCTGTACATTTTGGCCAGTCATGTAAGTTTCATTTTTATCATAAGTTATTTAATTTTAAAAAGTTCATTTTCTTTTGAAAAAAAGGATCATATTTGTCTCATTTCTCTGTAAGTAGGAACTCCTACTTTCCTGTCAATCACAATCGGACATGTATGCAAAAGAATTTTTTGTTTTGTTTGTCTTTTTGATAAATTATTTTGCATATGTGTGAAACTATGATTTGATGGAGAAAGTAATGTCTCATTGTAGGGAAGGAGGCAAACAATATCCTTGAGTAATGTTGAACTAGTATTTTCATGATATCACTTTATTTGAGGGACACCTTATAAGGTCCACTTTGAATTTTACTTCTCCATCCAAACCGTTTATTTTTCACATTTTTATTTGTGGGACCATCATGACAACAACAAAAACAGGAGGTGCATACTTCATATCAAATTATACTTGCAAACACAATAACAGTTCTAATAACTTGTGTGAGAACCAATCTTTTGAGACAAAAATTGATAGCATCAATTGTTTTTAAGAAATATGAAATTTTCTTTTCATGAAAACTTATTAGCGTCATTTAAAATTTTTTCAAAAGTTCAATCTAACAAGCTTGTTGGTTTTTCTTTAGGTGCTTGGAGCTTTTTGGTACTTTTTTGCTGCTCAACGAATGATAAGTTGCTGGGAACATGCGTGTCGAAATGGAAATGGATGTGGCACTTCTACATTTAATTGTCATGATCACCAAACGTTGATAAATATTACTGTTCTAAATGATTCATGCCCGATAAATCTACCAAATACAACTCGCTTTGATTTTGGTATATACCTAAATGTCCTTCAGTCGGATGCATTGTGGTCAACAGACTATCCCCTGAAGTTTTTGAACAGTTTTTGTTGGGGCCTGCGAAATTTGAGGTACATGCGAAACCAACGTATACATTGATGCTGTTTTTTAACTCCATTTTTAACTTACATTGAACAGTTGACATTTGTATATATTATGTATTCTGATCCATTTCATGTTTGCAGTTCTTTTGCTTCAAATCTCCAACCGAGTTTCTATACATGGGAAATCACCTTTGTAGCATTTATATCTATAATCGGCTTGATACTCTTTGTATATCTCATTGGAAATTTGCAGGTTGGTGCGGTGTATATAAAAAGTTCTCCTTAAGCTTAAAGCTCCTGATTTGATTTTTTGTATTTCTCTCATTTGAGTACCCCTCTCTCTCTCTCTCTCTCTCTCTCTCTCTCTAGGGAGCCAGAAAGCTTCAATTGAGGGAAACTCTTATCATGCTAGTCCCTTATCACACACTTGTGCCTTTTACAACCGAAAAAAGGACTCCATTTTTTTACAACCGAAAAAAGGACTCCCTTATACAACCGAAAAAAAAAATGAAAAGAAAGAGAAGTTGTGTTCCATGAAAATAGGACTCCATTTTCTTATTTTGGTTTTTATTATATATTTTTTAATATGAAAAAATGTTAATGTACTATATTATCCTTATTTAATTAAAAGTTTCAATGCTTAATAAATTCATTAACTAAGGGCAATTTTTAGTATTTTGAATGTTTTACCATTATATGCTCTCTCTTTTTTTCTGAATTAATCCATTAATTCTCTGCATTTTGTTATATATATATATATATATATATATAATTCTCTATAACAATTAGAATGAATGAACTGAACCTTGTTTTTGTGAAATAGACCTATGTGCAGTTAGATACTGGAAGCTTAGAGAAGCAGAGACGCAAGGATAAACTTGACAAGAAGATTAAAGAAAAGGACCAAAAAGTAGAAAAATGGTTATCTGAGCATGGCATCCCCCTTAGTAGAAAGCCGAAGATCATGGAAGAGATAAAAGGAGAGCTTGTTCGCAACTCGGATTTTGATGTGCTTAGGGAAATCAGCTCTATTCTTCCCCGCAAATTAATCAACAGTTGCAGCCCGTTGAGTAGGCTGAGGAAGGTAGGTTCATCCAAACGCATCATATTTAATTTTTCACCACCATTATTCGTATCCAATGATATATATTAGATTTTTAATTGCTGGTTATTTTTCTCAAAATGTATGTAATCTAATACCAGGTGCCACTACTTAAAGATATGGACAAAGGAGTTTTGAGAGAAATCTCTGACAAGCTTAAGCCCGAGAATTATACTCCAGGAGAAATCATTATAAACAAGGATGAACCACTTCAAATGATGCTTTTCATTGTGGAAGGACGTGTAACCATTGAAAAGACAGATGGTTCTCGGCCGGAACATCTAGATGCAGGAAAATTTTATGGGGTGGAACTTCTAGTTTCGCCATCGTCGACCTCCTCCGGTGATGCAAAACCCATAAACGAGTCTATTCGGGCCATTGATGATGTTCAAGCCCTTGTTCTCTATGCCACAGACATGGAGAGCATCGGCTCTAAATCCAAGTCGCATTTCAAGAAGTTGTGCATGGTGACTATACTTCAGAAAGTAAGCTCCTCTCAATGATAAATATTAGATTTTTAATTGTTGGTTAGTTTTCTAAAAAAATATTGTATCTAATACTAGGTGCCACTACTTAAAGACATGCATGAAGGAGTTTTGAGAGAAATCTCTGAGAAGCTTAAACTCGAGAAGTATACTCGTGGACAAATCATTATTGAAAAGGCTAAAACACTTGAAAAGATGCTTTTTATCGTGGATGGACATGTAACCATTGAAAAGACAGATGGTTCTCGGCCGGAGCATCTAGACGCAGGAAAATTTTATGGAGAGGAACTTCTAGTTTTGCCATCGTCGACCTCCTCCAGTGATGCAAAACCGATAAACGAGTCTGTTCGGGCCATTGATGATGTTCAAGCCCTTGTTCTCTATGCCATAGACATGGAGAGCATCGGCTCTAAATCCAAGTCACATTTCAAGAAGTTGTGCATGGTGACTATACTTAAGAAAGTAAGCTCCTCTCAATGATAGATATTAGATTTTTAATTGTTGGTTAGTTTTCTCAAATAATGTTGTATCTAATATCAGGTGCCACTACTTAAAGACATGCACGGAGGAGTTTTGAGAGAAATCTCTGAGAAGCTTAAGCCCAAGAAGTATAATCCTGGAGAAATCATTATAAACAAGGACGAACCACTTCAAATGATGCTTTTCATCCTGGAAGGACATGTAACCATTGAAAAGACAGATGGTTCTCAGCCGGGACATCTAGGTGCAGGAAAATTTTATGGAGAGGAACTTCTAGTTTCGCCATCGTCGACCTCCTCCAGTGATGCAAAACCCATACACGAGTCTGTTCGGGCCATTGATGATGTTCAAGCCTTTGTTCTCTATGCCACAGACATGGCGACCTTGGGCTTTAGTTCCAAGAGTGTAGTCTCTAAGTTCATGAAACATTTCAGCAATTTTGCCTCTCCCTCAGATATCGTGTTGATTTGGCTAAAGAAAGTAAGTTGCTCCATCTGCATTACTACCATATAAATATATGAGTTAATGACAGTTTAGTACCATGTGGTTACACCCTTAAGACATGTTAGTCCCTATTTACTCAATTTTTACAATTACATACCCCCGTCTTTTAAATTTAGTAAAATGTTATTCAACCATTAGGATTTGCGTTAGATGTACCGTTAATTGCCTATGTGGCATTTATGAGTCTCATATTTTTATTTTTTTATTAGTTAAGCGTAATAAAATATTCTTCAATTAAAAAGGCTGGAGAAAAAAAAAACCATCAACCCCATGCCACCCCCTTAAGAGTCTTGACACCACATCTGCATCCACCGCCTTCACTGCCCAGATTCATCCCTAAAAACCCCAAGAACCCAAGACCAAAACCCAAAACCCCAAATTCCCCATCTCCGAAATCCAATCCCAATCTCTTTGAAAACCCCAATTCCAAACCCCAAGCTCAAGCTCCCTTTTGGTGGCGAGATTGTCTGTGCCAAAATCATGCTTAGCCAGAAACCCATTAGAAACAGAGGTCCCCACTTGCCAAACCTAGTTCACGTTCTCCTTCTCTTCACCTTCATCTCTTTTCTCTCTTTTCTTCTCCAACATGGAAATCGATTGGGAAAAATACATCCATGATTGGAACTATATAATAAGTTTAGCATATTCCACTGCAATTTCACGAACCCAACAACAAACCCCATTATTTCATCTTTTTTTTTCCTATCTACAACAAAATCAAATCTTTGTTTTCAGTGCTTTTGTTCCGACTTCAAAGTTGTTTACTAAAGGATCAATTCGTGGTTTACCTCTTTTCCTATGGTACCATTGTTGGTTTATGTGATGAAGGGTTTTAGGACAATAGTTGAAACAAAGTGATAGTACATAGCTTGTTGTAGATCTGGTTAGGCTAATTGGCCTTCTTCAACTTGAAGGTGTTTAGTATTTAGGCTTATTGGCTTCCTTCCTTGCTTATATAGGCTTATTGGCCCTTTTTCTCTCTTAGCTTGGTGAGCTTATTGGCTCCTCAACATAGCTTTGTTTGGGTAACTCTCAACATAGCTTTGTTTGGGTAGCTCTTGGCTCCCTTAGTTTGGGAGTTGGCTTGTTTACTCCCCATTTAGTTTGGGAGTTTATTGGTTCACTCCACTTTCCACTTTGCTAGATTACATTGCATGTCTATTTATAGTTGAGTCTTGCCGCCATGCTTTAGTCCCACCGACTTGTTCTCTTTTCTCAAGCCACAAGTGTGTGGCTTCATCTAGAATATTCTTTGCATATTTATTTGTGTGTTGCCGACATTCCCTCATCTAGTTGTAGGTTCTTGAGTTTTCTAGAATTCTGTACGTAGTTACATTTACACAAATATGCATTACTTTTTAAATATATCTATTTCTAGGTGCCACTACTTAAAGACATGGACGAAGGAGTTTTGAGAGAAGTCTCCGAGAAGCTTAAGCCCGAGAAGTATATTCGCGGACAAATCATTATTGAAAAGGATAAAACACTTGAAAAGATGCTTTTCATCTTAGACGGACGTGTAACCATTGAAAAGACAGATGGTTCTCGGCCGAAGCTAGGCGCAGGAGATTTTTATGGAGGGAACCTTTCAGTTGCGCCATTGTGGACCTCCTTTGGTGATGCAAAACCCATAAACGATGAGTCTATTGAGGCCCTTGATGATGTTCAAGCCCTTGTTCTCTATGCCACAGACATGGAGAGCATCGGCTCTAAATCCAAGTATCATTTCAAGAAGTTGTGCATGGTGACTATACTTAAGAAAGTAAGCTCCTCTCAATGATAGATATTAGATTTTTAATTGTTGGTTAGTTTTCTCAAATAATATTGTACCTAATACCAGGTGCCACTACTTAAAGACATGGACGAAGGAGTTTTGAGAGAAATCTCCGAGAAGCTTAAGCCCAAGAAGTATAATCCTGGAGAAATCATTATAAACAAGGATGAAACACTTCAAATGATGCTTTTCATCGTGGACGGCCATGTAACCATTGAAAAGATAGATGGTTCTCGACCGGAACATCTAGGCGCGGGAAAATTTTATGGAGAGGAACTTCTAGTTTCACCATCGTGGACCTCTTCTGGTGATGCAAAACCCATAAACGAGTATGTTCGGGCCATTGATGATGTTCAAGCCCTTGTTCTCTCTGCCACAGACATGGCGACCTTGGGCTTTAGTTCCAAGAGTGTAGTCTCTAAGTTCATGAAGCATTTCAGCAATTTCGCCTCTCCCTCAGATCTCCTGTTGACTTGGCTAAAGAAAGTAAGTTGCTCCATCTGCAGTACTATCATGCTAGGGAGACCAACTTGTGTACCAACTCTCTAATAGAGGTGGAGCCCACCAATACAATGGGTCCCACGCTCTATTAGAGAGTTGGTCTCCCAAGTTGGTCTCCCTAGCATTTTCTTATAAATATATATATATATATATATATATATCAAGCAAGTATTTAGAACTTAATGAAGAAAACACATCCAATTAAAACCATTATATATCATCCTAGCTACCCAGTACTACTTTTAGAAGATTTGCTGATTATTTTTAATTGCTGATTATTTTTCTCAAATATTGTATATATTTCTAGGTGCCACTACTTAAAGACATGGACGAAGGAGTTTTGAGAGAAATCTCCGAGAAGCTTAAGCCCGAGAAGTATACTCGTGGAAAAATCATTATTGAAAAGGATAAAACACTTGAAAAGATGTTTTTCATTGTGGACGGATGTGTAAGGATTGTAAATCCAACTCATTCTATGCGGCCATTAGGTGCAAGAGATTTTTATGGAGGGAACCTTTTAGTTGCGCCATCGTGGACCTCCTCTGGTGATGCAAAACCCATAAACGAGGAGTCTGTTGAGGCCCTTGATGATGTTCAAGCCCTTGTTCTCTATGCCACAGACATGGAGAGCATTGGCTCTAAATCCAAGTCGCATTTCAAGAAGTTGTACATGGTGACTGTACTTAAGAAAGTAAGCTCCTCTCAATTTAGAAGACATATAAAAGAAGAATAATTTGATTCTCACCTTCCATGATATTACTTATTTGAGTTATATAATGTTCTCTTTATGTTTGTCAAATTAATATGTCAAATATGCCAGTTGCTCCATCTGCAGTACTAACCTTTAGAAGATTTTCTTTATATGAAGAAGACAAAACCAATTAAAACCATTATATATCATCCTAGCTAGCCAGTACTAACTTTTAGAAGATTTGCTTTATATTTTTCTTAACTGACAATGTCAAATCTATCTAATTTTAGGTGGAAATCTTTCAACAAATGGACGAACAAGTGTTGAAAGCAATCTCCAAGCGTCTTAAGCCCATGAACTTCAATGCCAAGCAGTATATTCTTAAAGAGAAAAAACCACTTAATATGATGTTCTTCGTCGTGCGAGGAGTTGTATTAATTAAAAGCGTAAGTGCTATGGACGTGAACGTTAAAAAAACCTGTGAATTGGGAAGTTTCTATGGAGAAGAACTTGTGCATTGGGTTACAACTTGGGTATCACACCAGACCTTTCCTACCAAACTACCCTTGTCACCTGATTCTGCGCTATGCTCCTACCATGGTGGTTCTGTGGAAATACTTGCTCTCAAAGCCGACGACTTGAAGAGTGTACTCTCTGATTTCACCCTCCCTACAGATTCTGATCAGCCTCTGGACTGGTTGACCACCCTAAAGAATGTAAGTTCCTCTGGATTAAGAGAAGACCTTTCTATATATATTATTTTTAATCATGAAATTTCTAATTTGTAGGTGGAAAGGCTTGAGACTATGGATGTGGAATTTTTGAAAAAAATATGTGGGTATCTTGAGCTCAGAACGTATGAAGATGCGTACATTATTCAAAAGGATAAACCAATCGAAATGATGTTCTTCATCATGAGCGGAGTTGTGTCTGTGACAGACGGGAGCTCGAAACATTACCTCAATGAAGGAGGACGTCCAAATCACAGTGGAGATGACCTCGTAGAACATTGGCTACAATGTAAATCTACCGGCGTTCTTGCCGAATTGCCCACCTCTCATTTTAGTTTTTGGGCCATCGGTGAAGTTGAAGTTCTGGTTCTTAAGGCCGAGGACTTGGCAAAGGTTCAGCCTGGTGGTCAAATTCGTTAGTGTTATGTGCAACTAATGAATTGTCTTTGTATTATATTCCTGCTTATGTACGTACATAGGTAGTTTCCTTGTCTGAAGCTTGTTTGTTTGTAAGTTGTTTGGATTTCCAGTTAATGAACGATTGATCAAATGATGCTAGAGTTGAGATCTTGTAATGCCTTTTCTGATTGTTGGATGCATATCCGCTCCGCTTCTTGGAAGAGTTGCTAAGTTTGCTCTGCTTTGAGAGAATAAATAATTTATACTACAAAAAGACTAGAATTAAAGAAATATTGATTGGCTCTTGACAGATACATAACTATTTGGGTTTTTGTTTACACGTGATTTATATTTATTATTATTTTTTAAGGTGTTAGTCAATAAGCAACAAGAAAATTATATATGTTGAGAGAATCTCTGTTTTCTTGGTCTTTCATTTGTGTTTATAATATGACATGATGACGGTTGCTGTGGGCACAAGTCTTGCTGCCAATTGCCTCTCATTGGGTTTGTTTGAGTAGGTATATGTTGAGATGTTCAAAGGGAAATTAGTGAGGGATTTTCCTCTAATTACAACAAAATAATGGTCCATAAACCAATTCCATATGTAATAATTGGGCATGTGTGAAAAGGAGCTAAACCAATTTCCCAGATAATGTAAAATAAAAATGTTTTTAAAATGAGATTCTAGAAGTTTGTTTGGAACCAGATAATACGATGATTTTTTTTTTTCAGAGTTATTTAGGTCAGCAACCTGAAAATTATATATGCTCCGATCTTTGATTTGTTTGGTCACTAGCACAATTAACATTGTTCACTAGCACCTGAAAATTACCCTTGGCAACCGAGTCCGCTGAGGCAACAGGTGATGTTGAAGCCCTTGCTCTCATGGCTAGCGACGTCGTGAGTGTGGTCTTTAAATTCGGAAGGCAATATATGTTTGAGGATAACCACTTCAAGAAAATTTTAGGTTATTTGCAACTAGGAGTTCATCAAAAAAATGTAAACAAAGACTAATTCCATAAAAGTTCATAATTTTTTTTTTGAGATTAAGACACAATACGAGTTCATTGGAGTTGAGTACAAGTCAGTCTTTACGAGTCTCTCACCTTTAAAAATTAAAGTTTGAGTAATAAGTTACCAAAAGAAATAAATTATTAAGACACAATACGAGTCCACGTGGTATTGATGCAAATTTACCAATCTAAATCAATAGTTATGGGCTATTTGTGCTCCAAAGTTCATACTCTGTTGAGTATTTGATGTATAATTTTACTATCTAAAAATTAGATAGTTAAATTCAAGAAATAAACTTGCAAGCGCACAAGGTTGATACAATATAGGCAAGGCAAGTACAAGGTACTGAATAACTTCTCAAGTTGTTGTGAATTATAAACTAATTTAAATCCTAAATTACTTTAGACACCCTAACTAATAAACTTCAAACTAATGGAGCAAGGAAGAGCGAGGAATATCCCCTTTGAGCCCCCCGACCTCCCCTCTAAAAAAAATCTAAAACCTAGTTAGAATGGGCCTAAACAAGTAGCCTTACACGAAGACTTGATTTCCAAGTCAGTTCCTAACTAGAAAATGTAATTAAAACTAAGTTTCCTAAAACTTCCAGGAAACTGCACATGATCCTCTTTGCGAATGCAATTTGAACACCTTCTTGACCTTCAAAAATTGCATACGACCACTCTTTGGAAAGCTCTAGATGTCTTCTTTTCAGCCATATATCTTGTGCCTCAATCCGGTGTCGTATGAGTGAGTTATGGCCAAAATACCCCTGCTGACTCAATATTCTCCGGAAACTAGTTTAGGCTGAGTTGTTTAATTAAAAATGGGCACCTTAGTTCAAAAATTATGAAAATATTCATGGACAAACTTCAAGATGCTATCTTCCATCTCTAATTGGAATCATGTCAAATTCTATTATGAGGAGTATTTGGGGAATTTATACATTTTGTGACTCATAAACTGAAAACCCAGAAAATAACTAAAAATCGGCATCTTTAGTCCAAATTAATTCACAAAACTAAATAAAAAGGATATAAAATCATGTGAAATTATGAACATATCAGTACTCATTGCTTTGATTTTTAAATTCAAACAGGATCCTAATCGGAAGGATAATTACACAAAGCTTTGAAACTAGATGTAGTGAATTTTAATTATGTGCAAGCACCATCTCTCCTTAAAGTCACGTATCCATTTACATATATTGAATTGATCTAATATTTTGTGAATTATGACTTTGTGTGCTAATATGTGCTTACAAATTCACAGGTGTTCATTTTGTGAACGCATTGAAATTCATGTGTTAGTGATGTAGAACAAATGGCGGATTTTATCGCAGTTGAGCTAGAAAAAGGACGTAGCGGGAATTTGCAGATTTGTCGTCCGAGCTCCGATTAGGACGTAAATTACCATTTCGGAAAGGGAACAACACCACGAGTCAAACTTTGAATGCGGTTTTGTGGTTTTGACTCCTGGTCGTTTGGCGGATTTTGGCATCCTGAGGTCGTTTGGCTTTCCAAAACCGCATTCAAAGTTTCGTAGTTAATTTTCGGAATAAATTCTGTTTTTCAGTTTTAATGTAACAACCTCCCTAGCAGCTCAAGGGTTGAGAGATGTGTATTTAGACAGATTTGGTGAACGTTTTTCATCATCTCAGATTTTAATCAAAATTATCCCAAGAGAATTCCTCTTAATTTCTGGTGGAATCCAGATTTCTTGTTACTCAAGGTTTTCGTTTGAAACCTTTGTTGCTTGTGCTGCGTCAGTTAGAGATGTTTCACTTCAGAAAACAACACGTTTTTTTATTTTTGGATCAAGATGAAAACAACAGCTTGAGATATCATTCTAATAGTCTCTATACCAAGAGCAAACCTTTGCATGCTCTGTTTTTTTCTTTTTGTCTTTCAATTGCTTTTGGTCTTGCTAAGAGTGATATGTTGGTGCATTCAGTTCAGATATGCTGCTTTGCCTTGACCTGATTCAGATACTGTTATGATGATGATGATTGATCTGCACCAACTTCCCAAATAATGTGGTAAAATTGTTTCTTAAAAATGCGAGTCGCCATCTTGATCTTGTTTGGTTTCCTTGAATGAATGCAGCACTGTTTTGGTGAC
The DNA here is from genome assembly GCF_965620075.1 of Prunus avium. Lineage (NCBI taxonomy): Eukaryota > Viridiplantae > Streptophyta > Magnoliopsida > Rosales > Rosaceae > Prunus > Prunus avium. The sequence goes on from NC_142285.1 coordinate 38,264,111, forward strand.
TTCGATATTGTCTTGTGATATCATTTTAAAATGCCTATGTCTTTGTCGTTGTGTAAACCATCGTACTTTTTGGAGTTTAAGGAACAACACAAAACCACTGAACACTTTACAAGTGTTTGTCCTTTCCTAACTTGCACATTGGGTTACACCTTGGGTATCACATAGCACCTTTCCTGCCAAACTACCTTTGTCAACTGGTTCTGCGCTATGCGGCCCCGTGGTGAAATCCTTGCTCTCAGTGCCGACGACTTGAAGAGTGTAGTCTCAAAATTCAGATCGAGTTTCACCAGGGAGAGCACCCTCCTTACATATTCTCAGTCGGAGCCTTTGACTCGGGACCCATTGACTACACTAAAGAATGTAAGTTCCTTAATATACGTGTAAATTGTGATTTGTAGAAAAGTAGAATATTTTCTTACATATATCAACTTATTCTATTTTAATTGATTTTATGATATAATACTTATATTCTAATTCTCTCTCTTTGCTTGAACAAACATGGTATCCAATCCTAGGTGGAAAGACTTAAGACTATGGATGAGAAAGTGTTGAAAGAAATATGCGGGCATCTTGAGCTCAAAAAGTATGAAGATGAGGACATTATTCAACTAAATGAACCAATGGAAATGATGTTCTTCATCGTGAGGGGAGTTGTTGCGGTGACAAACGAGTACTGGAAACATTACCGCAATGAAGCAGAACGTTCAAATCACAGTGGAGACGACCTTATAGAATATTGGGCGCGATCTAAATATACCGTCTTTTCTGCCGAGTTGCCCTGGTCTCCTTTTAGTTTTCGGGCCATTGGTGAAGTTGAAGTTCTGGTTCTTATGGCCAACGACTTGGCTAAGGTTCAGCCTCGTCGAAGTGCAACTATAATCGATTGTTCAATTATTCAAGTTTATTAGCAATTTTGTTCTGGGCTTTGGAACTGTTAGAATGTCATGTGTTCTCCGTACATAAAATCCTTCCATGTCCAAACGCACAGCATATCTCCTTCCGGTTGAAGAACTTTGACCCTGGCTCGTTCCTCAACTTGGTGCTACTAATTAATTAATTTCTTTCTTTCTTTTTATACAAAATATTTATAAAAAAAAAGGGATTTGAGTACAAGATTCTAGTACATGAGTAACTGCTTTTATAACAACGACTTACTTGTTTGGATCAAAATCAAATCCAATCAAAACAATTGCCAATGCTCAAGCTAGCCCTATGAGGATGGACGTGAGGTATGTGATTAGTTGGATAGTTAGCAACAATTTTTTGAGGGTTAAGTTAGGACATTTTTTTGTTTTTAATTGATGAAATAAATTTCTGCAACTTTTTTTTGTTTACATAAATAGTACCAGACCTCTCCTGTTCAATGTTTATATATTACCAGTTTTATGATTTTATTTTTTTTAATAAAAAAAATCAACAAGAGAGAGAGAGATTGAAATTAGAGTTACATCTCTAACATAAGAAATAACCAAAGAGTTAGTTGGACCTTTTTAATCTCTAATTTACACATCTTGCACTGTTTGTATACCCAAGGACACCTGACTTTCCAAACAAAAAAAAGGACATCTGACTTGAAATAGCAAATACTCTTTTTTCTTTTTAGTCGAAAAATGCATAAAACTCCAGGATACCAAGCTGAAATTAACCCTATCTATAAATTATCTTTCACAATTTATAGTCAAGTTGTTGACCAAAATGTATTCTAAACTCTTTTTTTATTTGAGGAACTAAACTTTTATATTGAATTAATTTGAAAGAAATACAAGTAGGTTCTCTACGTGTACATCGCATGTTGAAAGGTTTTTTTTTTTTTTTTGGTCGGAAGGTTTAAACGGCAAACTTGTTTGTAGATCCGAAATCAGAAAACGGTCCTCAAGTGGAGCAAATAATGTAAGATAATTGGGCCCACTGGTTGTATAACAATCTTTTCAGCGGGTTTCTCTCAGAATTAATGAGTTATCAAAACCTACAACAATTAATAACTAGCTAGTAATCAGATAATCTCCTACCATTAATAACTAGCTAGTAAAGGCCTTGTGCTATCCATAAAATCAATTTGATGGACAATACATATTATAAATTCATGCTCACACTAAAATACACATATTATGATTACAATACTTACAAGTCTTGAGCACCAACCATAAAGAAGAATATACAAATAGACAAAAAATCATCAACTAACCAGAAAATTAGAATGTTGCTAATATTTTTTCACCACGTGTAAACAGAAAATTAAAAATCATCATGTACAAAATTTCTCAAGCAAAGTCACTGGCATGAATATTTAAGAACTGTGATAGGACCAATATTGTTATCAAATATTAGCAAGACCAAATAACTTTTACCTGTTCACCACTTCATTTGCTTCAAAACATGACTGCATACTGTTGTGAAAAATGGACAAACACTTTCACTCACTCCCCTAATGATCTTGTTGTTGATGGACTTTGTGACACACACAATGATGGATGAATCACACACACACACTTGAGACAACAACCAAGCACAAAGTGACACAAGAATTTATAGAGGTTCAGCAATTGCCTACATCCTCTTGGTGATCCCCTTGAGAAATTCACTTCATGAAAGAATAAGTTACAACTTTGGTTTTACACAGAAAACCCCCTTAGAACTCTATTCTCTCCCCAAGCTCTCTTTTCTCTCACACCCCTTGCTCAACACTTTGATGCACTTGTGAACACTCTCACAACCCTTGGTGTTTCCCCCCTTGGTGTATAGACTCTCAAGACCCCAACTCAGCTCCTAACTTGAACTGATTGCTCTCTCTCACGTTCTCCCTTGGTGAGTTAACCTCCTTTGAACACAATAGCACCCAACTACTTAACCACCTTGAGATTAACCACACCTAACTTCAACTTGCTTTCTCATCTTATAATGTCTTGCTTTATCTCCATTACCTACACAAACCAATGGACACAAGATAAGGCACCATCTTGTCTTCCACGTTCCTTCCTTTAGTCTCCCACTTAGACTAAAGATCAGATCATGCAAGTAAACAAATCCCACTTCAGCCACCTTCCACAAAACCAGAAAATGGAGAATGGATTCTCCAAACCAAGACAACCAATTGGCAATGAGTGCTCTCCCAACTATACAGCAGGTAGTCCACCTTCTTTTACCTCAGAAGTGACCCATTAAACACCTGCAATCTTGTGGAAAGCGATAGCCACCGAAAAAGTAGTTGAAAACACGTAAGGAAAACATCAGCACAGCACAGGGGCGACCGGTCGCTGATACCTTGCGACCGGTCGCTACGACCATTTGGATACATAGCGACCGGTCGCTGATACCTTGCGACCGGTCGCTTCCTGCGAATTTTTCAGACTTCGACTCTGCTTCTAAACGACCGGTCGCCCAAACCTTGCGACCGGTCGCTCACTCCTTCGCATGCATACTAAATGTGAGCCAATTTTACAACACATACAAGCAATAAGCATTCAGAGGAAACTTAATGGGTTCAAATGAATGCTAGGAGCTACTTAAAAATGCAAGAAAGATCTTAATATCAATAATTACTTTATAAGAGTCAATTTCAAACTACTAAATTGTCTCTGCACAACTAACTGGACTTACCTCATAAGAAGAGATTTTTTAAAAGGAAAAAAACATATATTTTTACAGGACGTAACACAAGTAAACAACGATAAGCATGCATCAAGGAGAAACGTAGACCACTAAATTAGCACAAATAATCTTTCAAATTCTACAAGACCTTGTAGACCACTAAATTAGCACAAATAATCTTTCAAATTCTACAAGACCTTATAATACCTGAAACAAGTCGGGGGCCTTCGCATAGCTTCCTTCTTGGCTTCACTCAATATATATGCATCTTCAACAAAAAAAGTAGCTAAGTACTTGCTCAGGAATTTGAAAGACTCCTTTACCAAGCTGAAAATACAACACAAAAAATAATCAATTATTCCTAAAACCAATTGAACAGGGGCATGTACACATAAACAAATTATAGTTCACAATTTCCAAATAGCATAGCATACCTTTTGTGTTCTTTTAAAACATTTGAGATGGTAAGAAATAGTTGCCTCTTGTTCGAGATCCCAATATTCGACTCTTTCAAAAAACTTTCTATCTTTTTGAATGAAGGGATGACATGTTCAGTGACCCTTCCATTGATTGCCAAATTTAGAGCACTCTAGTAGACAAGGAACCGACTGTATGGATTCTCTAGTAAGTTGTACAGATTGAACAAACTGTAAATAAAAGGATAAGTGTCAGAAGCACATTCAAAAGCATGCAAGGTGGAGTCACAATCACAATGGCATTGGTATCTTACATCTTTAAGCGCAATGCAAGTTGTCACTTGGTTGCTGAGTAATCTTTGCGGATATAAGATTTTCCATCTCAAGAGCTTCATCTGAACAACATGTTGAATTCGCATCAACTAGTACAAGGTAAATGGTAAATGTGCGAGAATACAGCCATGCAATTCTAAGCCTCTTCATCAATTGAACTTCTGAAAAAGAGTACATAAAGATTCATAATAAGGATTTTACCTTTTTCAGAGACCTTTCATAATATGACATCAGCTGAGGTTGGCATAAGTGACACCAAATCGAACCACCTAGCCTTCACCATGCATTCTTGGGTTTCCGTGCATAATCTACTGCCTTGTGGCTCAGCAACCTGTCAGATAATCATGGCAAAGATAAATTTCTCCAAGGAATTCGCCAACTTCCATGCATACAAGTGATATACATTTGCACACTATTCACATACATATTACATAAACTGCTTTAGGCTTAAGCAAAGGCAGCTCATTCTTATCCCCTTGATTTACTCAGTACAGTTGGCTTGATATGTATTATAATTTTGATCCAAGAATTTGGAGGTCATCCTCACCGGTGGTAACTCAAACGAGTTGACAAAGTGATTTCGGTTTAGCTCTACAGATGTATTAAAAATGATGGACAAAGGCAGAGTGTGAGGTTCTCTGTTTTGAACTCTTGATTTGATGCAAGCCATGCCGGGAAATCCCCATTTTCACAGAAGTCCGGTTCATCACAAAAATTATTATATGAGCAATTGATGGAGAAGGAAACGAAATTTGGATCCGTTTCAAGCATAAAAATGCATATGCCTTAATTGTGTCAGAGTTAAGCTGAGATTATTTAGTAATGAGTTAAGGCTGGTTGTAAGGCCATGTGCTATCACGTGAAATGATTAGAAAGTCAGAAAAGATAGTCAACTATAGTGCTTAATCAGTAAGCAAAAGCTAAGAATATATAAGCTTACGATTGTACTGTTCTGATTATTGAGAAATATACAGAAGTTTTGATTTCTTATTCTACTGCTCTCTCTGTTCTCTCTCTTCCCTTCCTTACTTCTGTTCTTGAATAATCAAACATTCATCTTAACAGTCCCAACATCATAGATGGAAATACAAATTTTAAAAATTAACAAAAATCGGAATCTAATCACAGATTTATACTGGTAACCCTAAAATTTAGTTCAACTACTCGATCTAAGACGCTAAGCAAAAACCACTCAACCGCCGAATTGGATATAAATGAGATTAATGTGTGACCGAAGGGAATTCGAGTAGGCATATTGAGATAATTACAAAGAGAACATGGAGCGGAGGAGGAGAGGAGTACCTTAGAGCCAGCGTTGGCCCAGGAGAGCTCTGAGGTGAATCGAACAACGCCGAGAGCGGGATCTTTTCAGATTTTCTCTATTCTCACGACCTTCTGGTTCAGTCTTCCTGAATCTCTAGAGATTGAGACAGATCTGAGGAATGAAGAGTTTACCCATAACGTTGTAAGAGACATGAAAAAAGCAAATTGTTGCTGCCCTAGCCAGCTGTTCGGTTCATTTTTACACATGATTTTTCATGTTATTCACCCACTATTTTGAGTTAGTTCTTGACATTTTATAGCTTTTTACTTCCTTTTTGTGTTTTCTTAGATTTTACCTTGGTTTGAATGAAAATGAGCTAAAAGTGCATTATTAGTTATAAATTTTGTTTTTGTTCATTTTCGTAGGTCAACTTCTTGGCCTGGGATCAACATGCTCTGGTGCTCGGATGAGGTCATGATCTTCATGAGACTTGTTCCAATTGATGTTAACTACAACATATCCAAATTTGAGCTCCATTGGACAAGTATTGCCTATCCAACCAATCCAGCATGTTACCACAGCTCTGGAAATCCGATTTTGGCCAGCTTTCACCTCCTTTGTGTCATCTTAATTTCTTGTTACCATAACTCTTGGTAACAAGGAATTACCTTTGTAAAAGAGATATTTTCTGAAGTATTTGGCATCTTTGTGAATTCAAGGCTTCATCATGACAAAGGAGACAAAGGATGATGGGTGAAGACTTTGGCAATAGAATACTAAAAGTAAAAGCTGGAAAGGAGGAGAGAGGGAAGCAAAGGGAATTGCAATCTGAAGTGGGAGGGTTTTTCAACGTGAAAAGGGATATCCATTCTATCATTCTACACATTGAGAGCAGATTTTGGAGAGCTGGGAGCTAGGAGAAAGCCAAGGTGCAGCCAAGCAAAGTGGAGAAGAAAGCTTCCACCATTGATGACCTTGAAGCTTTCATCATTTTCTCAAAATCTGTAAACTCTTTCTAATTTTATTTTGAGTTTGTATTTGGAATAAGTATGAGCAACTAAACTCCATAGCTAGGGCTTAGGTTGAAGCCCTAAACATGATTACCTTATTGTTTTGATACTTGAGTGTATGAATTTCTAGATATTGTTGATGAATTCCAATTCACCAAATCAATCTATCCTTGATGTGTGTTTTTCCTTGGTTGGCCATCTTTGAAAGCATGCTTCTTGAGATTGTTGGGATTATGTGTATCTTCATGTTATCCTAAGCAATAAATGGATGAAGTAAGAATCATCCATGTGAATTGGTTTCTTGAATACCTAATGTAAACACCATGCTATTAGGATTCTTGTGATGTTCATATTCTCTTTGAACTTAATGGGTTCTCCTTGTAATTGAATCGAAGTACGAACCATACCTAGGTTCGGTTATGGGGAGGGCACAAGTATTGTAGCACGAACCATGCACTTTACGTATATTAGAGAGAATCAATGCGTCTTGAGCCACGACCCATGGTCTTGATTGCGAACATTTTCATCAACACGTTTAGAGTTCATCACTTGAGCATTCATGAACTTGGGTAGAATTGTTTAGGGTGGATTCCGAAACCCTAGTGTTTGTTACAATTTAATTCCACAATTTGATAATTCATCTCTGTCATTCTCATTTAATTTCAAAGTCCATTTACTTTCATGCAATAGAAATAGGTCACTTCAAACAAATCAAACCCCCCCCCCCCCCCCCCCAATGTGTGTGTGAGTTTTGTGTGCTGAATCCAACCGTATAAAGAACTTGAAATTTGGACAAACGGTTGGAAAGTTATAGGCAAAACACTGGACAGAGGTCGAAACTGGAAAAACAGAGAAACGAATCTGCCCAAAAACGACCAGTCGTTACTGTTCAGGCGACCGGTTGCACATGAATCTGTCCCAAAACGACCGGTCGTCACTGTTCACGACCGGTCGCACTGTTCATTTCACTGTTCACAGGTGATAAAATGGTGATAGAAAATGCTGTTTGTGTTTTTCTTTAGTTTTCTTGTGTTGTTTCATTTCTTTTACACTTCTTTACTTATTTTTAGTTTCCATTTTGCATTTGTGCATTTGTGGTGTGTCAAGTAAGTGTTCTTTACGTACTCAAATTAGAACTTATAGGAAGCCGACAAGTTCTTCGTGGGATCGACCCCGTACTTACATAATCTATACTTCATTAGATTCGTGCACTTGCGGGTATTTTTAATTGGTTGTTTGCACATTAATTTGTGTCCTTTTAGGAATGCAACACCAGCAAAGCAAGAAGCCCCTGAAATTTGTGCGTTCGAACCTCTGCTTTGTGTGTTTAATTTTGGGAATTGAAGAAATAGTGGAAGAAGTTTAGGGATTCTGATATTTGGGTTTGAATTTGAAATGTGACAATGAGTTTCTGAAGAGAGAATGAAGAGGCGCGACTATTTTGGACCAAAGTAAAAAAATACCGCGCACGGCTCTAGTCTAAATAGTTGATGGTTTTGTTATAACGTCAAGTATAGATAAGCGTAACTTGACGTTTTTCTCATAAACGTCAAATGTGGATAGTGTAAGTTGACGTTCTCTAATAAATGTCACCGTAACGTGATGTATAATTGACGTTTTTTAAAAAGCGTCAAGGCAGCACAACAAAGTTGATGGTTTTAACAAAAACGTCAAGAATGAAGTGTCAAGAAAGGCATGTTTTCTTGTAGTGCTAAGGTTCAGCTTCGTCGAATTCGTAGTAAATCCTTTCTTCCAAGAAACCGAAGTCTGCTAGTCTGATTGAATTAATTGGCAAATGCAATTGCAATTATGAACTCTTAATCAAATTTTATTAATTACTTTTTGTTGAATTCGGTGTCATTTTTAGTCAATTAATTAGCAAATTATGCTTGAAATCTTTTGTGCTTTTTGTGATTGTAGTATACTAGTATGCATCTGATCATCCGCTTGTTTGGAAAAGTTGCTAAGTTGACTATTGGTAATTAACTAATACTTTGCTTTGAGAGGACGAATTTATTATAAAAATACTCTAGGAAGTCCAGATCTACTGTTGGTGCTATAACTTAAGATTTCTTATCCGAGTCTAGAATAAAAATAATGCTGGGTGTTACACGTGATTTATTATTTTTAAGGTGTTAGTCAATTATATTATATGATTTCTTGGTCTTTCATATGTGTTTATAATTCATATGGGTTGCTGCAGGCACAAGTCTTGCTGCCAATTGCCTCTCATTAAGTAGCAGGATGAGTTTTTTTTTTGTTTGGGTGTTTGGGGGGGTGGGTGGTTTGGGGGGTGGTGGGCAGGGTAGCAGGATGAGTTGCTAAGTTGACTTGGTTTGCTTTGATTTAGAGTGCTGCAAAATGAACCCTAAAATTAACTAAGTACACTCTACTAACAAACTACTTATTGAATTACTAATTTATCCTAATATAAAATGACCAAAAAGGATATATTGAATTGTGAAACAAATATAATTTTAATAAGTACACCCCATTCACAATATTCAATCCTAATCAAATATAGAGAAGTTTTCATACAACGAACAACCCAGCGAACATTGACGGAGGCGCAACTACATATTTGCAAGTAGGATGACTGGAATAAAAGAGAATGAAAAATTCCAAAAGAATGACCACAACATTGAGCAAGTCTCCGGTCTGAAACATGTTGTGGATGAAGCCACGCAACATCAAAATGTGAAGTAACTGGTCCTAGTAAATTTGTAACTTTCTCGGACTAGCGGCGAGTGCCATGGAACTACCAGCTGTTCTTTTATAATGGTTTTACATATAATTTGTTTATCTACTTTAGACACAGCAAGATATTGTTGGGATTTAAAAATCCATAATTTTGTGTCCTTAAAAATGGTAGGTCATAGTAGAGATCCCTTGAAGAAATATTTATTACGATATTCAGAATTATAACACGAACGTGGGTGCTTATTTAGAAATTAATTACAGATATATGTGATGTCGAAGAGTTATACAGAGTATTAGGATTGTGTGATAGAGTGTATTAGGGTGTACTAGGGGTATTTTTGGTAGTTAAATGTGGTATACTTAGTTAATTTTATATTTTGATTAAAATATTAGGATGTACTTAGATGATAGGGTGTACTCGGTTAATTTTAGGGTTCGTTCTTAATTTATTTTTTATCTTGAGGGGAAGTTTATTATAGATTATTGTTTTAATATGAAATTTATTATAGATTACTGTTTTCCCTTCCAACTATCATGTTTAAGGTCTTAGTCAATTCGCAACCTGCAAATTACGTTTGAAATCTTAATTATTTGCTTTTTGTCTTCTTTGGTGTTCCTAGGATGCCTATCAATGTTTTCTTAGCCCCACATTAATTAATGGAAATATCAACATAGAAAAATCAAATCTGGACTCGTAGTATCATCAAACATTCAAAACATTACAGCAGTGAGAGTAATTTAGCACACTTTTATGATCTCACAAGGCACCAATTCAAACTAATCAATTAGATATCATTCGAATAGTCTCATTCTCTTGACCGTTAATTTGATCCAATTTGATCCAACGGTTAAGTCTCATTCTCATATATCAATTACCAAAGTTCTATACCAATAGTAACCTTTCCCTGCTCTGTTTGTCCTATGTTTTTTTTCCTCTGTTTGTCCTCTGTTTTTTTTTTTTTTTCTGTGTCAAAACCAAACAATGTTGCTCCCTTTATTGGCATTTGGACACTTATATCATTCACATTTAGCACGTGAGTGCATGCATTGTAGTTGCTAATTGTATTCAGATATGCTGTTTTGCCTTACCTAACGTGAGTAGCCCGACTCCTTATAAGCTCATGCTAGATTTTTTTAGTTTTTCAATATACTCTAAACATTGCCCACTGGCTGCAATCAGTGTTATGTCTACAGCTCTAAGGTTCGCATGCATTTTACTAGTATTAGACAACATTGGCTATTTAGTCTGGAAATGATCTGAACTTAGTTTATGATTTGGCAGGCTCTTGAAGAAATGGCCAGGAAGAATGACGGTGAGATTACTTGTCCAAGGACGGGTTTGGTCTGCAATTACACAAATCTGGTGAAGGCATATATATCATAAATTAAATCTACATACTGTTCAATTATTCAAGTTTACTATCAATTTGTGCTCTCTGTACATAAATCCCTTGGATTTGTCACAAATTCCAGTGTAAGAACTTGCCCTGGGCAAATTATGGTCATTCCTCAACCTGGCATTACTCTTGGGAACTTGAACATGTATATACGCAAAATTACATTTTGCAGCTTATTATCAAGTTCTTGACCAAAACCTATTCAACATTTTTTAATTGAATTTATTCGATAGAAATTCAAGTAGCTTTTCTTTTGTGTGTACAATATAGTATTTTGGATTGGACTTTTATTTTGTTTAGTTGAGCCCTTATTTTTATTTTTAATTTTGTATTGGGCTTTTATGTAACTCTCTATGGTAATGACATGTTCATTTCTTTGACCAAAAAAAAAAAAAGATTTAGCAAGTCGGAGAACGGGCGCTTAAGTTTGTTTCAAGTTTCAATACAAATAAGAATGATACATTTTACAGTTTGATTTACCAGTGGATGAACATGAATCAAGTTGCTGTATATTTTGTTTACCTGAAATGAATAGCCTTAAGTTGGCGGTACTCGATGACCTATAAAATATGTCATTTCAAAGTCATGCAATCATGTTGAGATGTTCAAACCGCGATTAGTGAGGGATTTTCCCCTAATCACAACAAAATATGACAACTAGTACTGCAATCACTATTTTTTCTTTGCCAAGCATTTGAACATGTTTTTTTTTAATAATACATTTTTTTAGTATGACAACTAGTACTGCAATCAATGAATTCAAACAACTTGCCAGGATGAAATATTATTATATTTTTCAACTACTGCATGGGTTGAAGTCAATTCTATTAAACTGTGGGTTATTGCATCTACTTGTATCTACCATTCTTATAACTTGACTTCATCAGTTGTAGAAAATTTGAGATCTCAAATTTGGTTCCATAAGGGAGAGCTGCTCCATCATTTGCAAATTCCAGAATTCTTTCAAGTTATTCAGTTTCTGCCGAAAAAAGAAAAAGAAAAAGAAAGAAGAGTTTGAGTTGTGCATGGCGGCTACGGAAGTGAACGTTGCAAGGTTAGTTTCTCCAACACATGCACCATTTTAATTTTTTTCCTTTCTTAAACAAAAGTTCTATCAAACAATTGGACTTGTATATCTCCAAGGGCTTTTCATGTATATTGCCGTGTTGCAATTTAACCACACCCAAATATTTAATCATCTTCAATATTTCACATGCTTATAAATTTCTTCCGTCTCTCTCTTAATAAGGATTTTGTTACTTGGGTTGGGCACCTTAAATGCTTTCTTCTTTTGTCTTCCCCAGCAGTGCAGATGATCCGAATTCAAAGACGATAACCGAAAATTCTGCCCTGAAAGATGAACAAAAATCATGTCTAAAATGGCCTGCAACGAAGAAAATTCTAGCAAAGTGGAATTTCATGTTTATAACATCATGTGTGTTTGCTGTTTCGCTGGATCCTTTGTTCCTCTACATTCCTATCCTCAACTACGAAATGAAGTGTCTGAGGTTGGACAACAACTTGAAGATTACAGCTCTTGTCTCACGATCGGTCACAGATCTGTTTTATATAGCACATATTGTCTTTCAAGTTTACAGATATAAGAATTGTTCAAATTTAATCAAACTATTTCGTCCCGGAAGTTGGTCGTCCAAGAAAGCTGAACTATGGAAGATATGGCAGTCATACATCATAGTTGACATTTTAGCTATTCTTCCTCTTCCACAGGTATGAGAAGCCCTTTCATCTAGACTAGAGTTAATTATTTTTCCAATCTCACTGTTTTTGTCTGCGTGCAATTGTATATATAAATAGTTATTCTCTCATTCGGATGTTCGCTCGTTATTACTGCACGGATGCTATTGTAAATATCAATGTTTTGAAAGACAAGGCATAGATGCGAGGCATTTTAGTCACGCTACGTGAGGTGTAAGCCTTTCGAACATTAATTTATTTTAATAGGAAAAATTTATAAATAATACAATACAATTAAATTGTACTACTAATTCTTATTGAACCATAACAATCTTTTAAATATATAATCAAATATAAGTACTAATTATCATTCAGGCATAATAATCAATCCCAAAACATAAAATATTTATTCATACCGAATGATGGGGATTATTGGGTAATGGTAGAAATTAGGGTTGTACTATACTATATGTTAATATATTAATTTAGAAAGAAGGAAAAAAAAAAGGTAAGTAGAATAGAATCTGCAATTGATATATACAATACACAACATGTATTATTAACTTAATATATCAATTTATAATATATATTAATTTCATTAGAAAAAAAGGAAAGAAACAATACTGAACGTGCGTTTCATTTAAGTAACCTCAGTTTTTTTTTATTTTATAAATTTTAAGTAACCTCAATTTTAAAAAGACTGAAAGTGAAACGACGTCGTTTTACAACCCTAAAAAAAATTGGGAGATTCACTATTATACCAAATATAGGGGCCCAAATTATTTAAAAAAAAACCCTATATGAAATGGACTTTAGAAACACACCCAAAGCCCATTTACAACATAACAAAGAGGCTTTTAACTTCTTATAAATTGCAAAACTGCCATCAATTTCTTAAAACAAGCCCAACCCCAAAACCTCATAAAAATACCCAAAACACTCAATAGGGCATCGAAGTAATTTAATAATCAAAATTAAATTCAATAGGGCCAGCTGTCAGTTTTTGGGTTTGTTTATAAAATTAAATGGTGTAGAGTTTATCTATATTATTAGTGCTAAGAATGGGTATATGACTGAATATCTCAAAAAAAATTCACGCGGACTCTTCTTCTTCTTCCTCGCGAACTCTTCTTCTTCTTCCTTGCGCCGCCTTGTCTGCCTGGCCAGGACTTGCAGCGCCTTGTCACGCCTTCCCACGCCTCACCCCGCTAAACATGCAGCTTGTGAAACAACCGACCGCCTCAGGCAATCTCTTGCCGCCTCGCTCCGACGTGCGCAAAGGCATGCCTTTGAAAACACTGGTAAATATAGAGGAAAGCATGAAGGGGTAGTATAAAATACATGACGTACACACGATAATAACGTTACATATAGAAGAATTTATGTATATATATATATATATATATATATACGTACACACGATAATAACGTTACATATAGAAGAATTTATGTATATATATATATATATATATTAATTTCACTGTAAAAGCATAAGAGATTAGGACCACGTACGATGCTACTGACCAAATGAAATGTGATATTGACACCAAAAAGTATCAAATATGAAATGCAATATTGTCTTTGAAATTAGGACAGGTCACTATTTTATATCTCACGACATGTTGTTAATATTATTGCAATGTGTACTCCAGGTGATAATTCTCATTTTCTTTTCAAAAATGAGGGCCTCAAGATCTTTAAGGAAGCTTATGAACTTTCTTGTTATGGTGCAATATGTACCACGAGTTCTTCGCATCTACTTATCATGCAAGAAATCCAAAAAACCTTTCAAAGGACATACCGCATTATGGGTTAAAGCTTTACTCAATTTTTTTCTCTACATCCTTGCTAGTCATGTAAGTTTCAACATCATAAATCATTTAAAAACATTTGAAATTTTCTTTTTATGAGAACTTATTAGCGTTATTTAAAATTTTCTCATCGCTAACTTGTTGAGTTCTTTAGGTAGTTGGAGCTTTTTGGTACTTCTTTGCTGTTCAACAAATGACAAGTTGCTGGCAACATGCATGTCAATATGAAAATGGATGTGGCCCTAGTACTATTGACTGTCATGATCACCGTACATTGAGAAATATTACGATTCTAGATGATTTATGCCCTATAAATTCTTCAAATACAACTCTCTTTGATTTTGGTATATACCTAAGTGTCCTTCAGTCGGGTATATTGTGGTCAACAAACTATCCGCTGAAGTTTTCGAACAGTTTTTGTTGGGGCTTGCGGAATTTGAGGTTTGTACATGTGAAACCCTTTTGATCTTTGCAGATTGAGCTATACTATTACAAATAAATAAAAGTCCAAATTTGTATCTTATGTATTGTGATCCATTTCATTTTTGCAGTTCTCTTGCTTCAAATCTCGAACCGAGCTCCAATACATGGGAAATCCTCTTTGTGGCTTGTATTTCTATAATCGGCTTGCTACTATTTGTATATCTCATTGGGAATTTGCAGGTTTGGTGCGGTGAATATTTTTATATATAAAGTTTTCTTTAAGCTTAAAGCTCCTCATGATTTTTTCTTTTCTCATTTGAGTATGGCTGGCTTTTGGGATATATAAAAATGCAGAATTAATGAGGCTTAACCTTGTTGTTGTGAAACAGACATATGTACTGTTAGATACTGAAAGATTAGAGTCGCACAGACGCGAGATGAGACTTGAACGGAAGATGAAAGCAAAAGGCCGAGATGTAGGATTATGGTTATCTAAACATGGCACTCCCCTGTGTAAAAAGCCGGACATCATGGAAAAGGTACGAATAGAACTTGAAGAAAACTGGGATATTGATGTGGATAAGGAAATCCTCTCTATTCTTCCCGGGGAACTTCAAAACTATATCGAAAAATGCAAGCCCTTGAGTAGGCTGAAGAACGTAGAGGTTCGTACAAACTCATCGCTTTAGTATATATAGCCTGGCCATATTTAATTTTTCACAACAATTATCCATCCTAGCTTAATTACTTATTAGATTTCTAATTGGTGGCTACTTTTATTAAACATTGCATCTAAACCTAGGACCCACCACTTCGAAACATGGATGAACAAGTTTTGATAGAAATCTCAAAGCATCTTAAGCCCAAGAGGTATACTAATCAAATCATTATTAAAGAGGATCGACCACTTGAAATGATGCTTTTTGTCGTGGAAGGACATGTAATCATTAAAAAGAAAGATTGTTCCAGTGAGTTCCAACTAGGTGCCGGAGATCTGTATGGAGAGAAACTTCTAGTTTGGCCATCATGGACGTCCTTCCATGGGACAAGACCTATAGCAACCGAGTCTGTTCAGGCCATTGATGATGTTGAAGCCCTTGTTCTCTTGGCCAGCGACATGGTCAGTATAGGCTCTAGATTCAGGTCAGATTTCAATAAGTTGGGGATGAGTGATCGAACGGATTCGCATTGGGAGCTTTTGACTTGTGACAAGGTGACTATGCTACAAGAAGTAAGTTCCTCTCTCGGGAGGAAGACATATATCTATACAGATACAGTAATAATGATGTTACTTATTCGACTTATATATTATTTTCTCTTTATATTTGCTAAAATATCTAACTCTAGGTGCCGAAGCTTCGAAACATGGATAAACAAGTGTTGAAAGCAATGTCTGAACATCTTCAATCGAACGTCTATGGACACAACGTCAACATTGTTCAAGAGTACCGACCACTTAGCATGATGTTCTTCGTCACGAGGGGAAAGGTAATAAATGATGAGACCGGTCGTGCAGGATATTTTTTTGGAGAAGAACTTGTTGAGTGGGTACTGGATAAGTCTTTTCCTGAGATACTACCCTTGTCGACCTGTACTGCTAAAGTAGTCTCAAACGATGCTGAATTCCTCGTTCTAACTGCAGAAGTCTTGAAGAGTTTAGCCTCTGATAACTTCGTGTCACATTTCAGCAAGATCGCCTCTCCGCTAGATCTTTTTACTTTTGTTCGGTTGACTAGGCTAAAGAAAGTAAGTTGCTCCATCTCTCTATTTGGAACTTAATGAAGAACACATCCAACTAAACCCATGATCATCCTATAGCTAGTACTATCTTTTAGAATTCCTTCATAGTCTTCTTAATTAACAATTTATGTCTAATTCTAGGTGGAAATATTTCGACATATGGACAAACAAGTGTTGGAAGCAATTTCTGAGCGTCTTGATGTCGTGAACTACCCTTTTAAAAACACCTATATTATTCGAGAGAACGAACCACTTAAAATGATGTTCTTCGTCGTGCGGGGAGTTGTAACTATTGAAAACAACCGTATTATTGAAAGGCCAAAAACCTGTGAAATGGGAGGTTTTTATGGAGAAGAACTTGCACATTGGGTTACAACTTGGGTATCACATAGCTCCTTTCCTGCCAAACTACCTTTGTCAACTGGTTCTGCGCTACGCGGCCCCCGTGGTGGTCCTGTTGAAATCCTTGCTCTCAGTGCCGACGACTTGAAGAGTGTAGTCTCAAAATTCAGATCGAGTTTCACCAGGGAGAGCACCCTCCTTACATATTCTCAGTCAGAGCCTTCGACTCGGGACCCATTGACTATGCTAAAGAATGTAAGTTCCTCAACATACGTGCAAATTGTGATTTGTAAAAAAGTAGAATATCTTCTTACATATATCAACTTATTCTATTTTAATTGATTATATGATATATTATTTATATTCTAATTCTCTCTCTTTGCTTGAACAAACATGGTATCCAATCCTAGGTGGAAAGACTTAAGACTATGGATGAGAAAGTGTTGAAAGAAATATGTGGGCATCTTGAGCTCAAAAAGTACGAAGATGAGGACATTATTCAACTAAATGAACCAATGGAAATGATGTTCTTCATCGTGAGGGGAGTTGTTGCGGTGACAAACGAGTACTGGAAACATTACCGCAATGAAGCAGAACGTTCAAATCACAGTGGAGACGACCTTATAGAATATTGGGCGCGATCTAAATATACCGTCTTTTCTGCCGAGTTGCCCTTATCTCCTTTTAGTTTTCGGGCCATTGGTGAAGTTGAAGTTCTGGTTCTTATGGCCAACGACTTGGCTAAGGTTCAGCCTTGTCGAAGTGTAACTATAATCGATTATTCAATTATTCAAGTTGATTAGCAATTTTGTTCTGGGCTTTGTAACTGTTAGAATGTCATGTGCTCTCTGCACATAAAATCCTTCCATGTCCAAACGCACAGCATATCTCCTTCCGGTTAAGAACTTTGCCCATGGCTCGTTCCTCAACTTGGTGTTACTAATTTATTTATTTATTTTTTCTTTTTATATAAATGATATTAAAAAAAAGGAGATTCGAATACAAGATTCAAGTGCATGAGTAACTGCTCTTATAACAACAACTTACTTGTTTGGATCAAAATCAAATCCAATTAAAACAATTGCCAATGCTCAAGCTAGCCCTGTGAGGATGGACGTGAGGTATGTGATTAGTTGGATAGTTAGCAACAATTTTTTGAGGGTTAAGTTAGGACATTTTTTTGTTTTTAATTGATGTAATAAATTTCTGCAACTTTTTTTTGTTTACATAAATAGTACCAGACCTCTCCTGTTCAATTTTTTTATATTACCAGTTTTATAATTTTTTTTTTATATTTAAATTATCAACAAGAGAGAGAGAGAGAGAGAGAGATTGAAATTAGAGTTATATCTCTAACATAAGAAATACTATTAAAACAAAGAGTTACTTGGACCTTTTTAATCTCTAATTTACACACCTTGCACTGGATGTATACCCAAGGACACCTGACTTTCCAACCAATAAAAAGGACACCTGACTTGAAATAGCAAAGACTCTTCTTTCTTTTTAGTCGAAAAATGCATAAAACTGCAGGATACCAAGCTGAAATTAACCCTATCTATAAATTATCTTTCACAATTTATAGTCAAGTTGTTGACCAAAACGTATACTAAACTCTTTTTTTATTTGAGGAACTAAACTTTTATATTGAATTAATTTGAAAGAAATACAAGTAGGTTCTCTACGTGTACATCGCATGTTGAAAGGTTTTTTTTTTTTTTTGGTCGGAAGATTCAAACGGCAAACTTGTTTGTAGATCCGAAATCAGAAAACGGTCCTCAAGTGGAGCAAATAATGTAAGATAATTGGGCCCACTGGTTGTATAAGAATCTTTTCAGCGGGTTACTCTCAAAATTACTCCCAACACTTGTATACAAGGGGCCCAAATTTGATGGAGCACACTGGTGAAGCCCACTAGACCACGTGATGGCTGGCCCCTCTTTTGTTTTCTTTGATGCAATGCGGGGCCCGCCACTATACAATTGTCGCACACTTGAATTGTCTCTGTCATCAGCGAACGGTCGTGGTTATTGGACTGTTGCAAATTCAAAATTTTCATTTTATTTTAATAAAAAAAACTTAGTGTCTATTTCCAATCAGACGACCTTGATTGAATCTAATGAAATTTAACGGTAAAAAGAATATCCAAGGCCAAAAGGTTGATATTAGTTAAATTATATCGTATTCAACCCCGAAAATCATTCCTAGGTCTATATACCCACCCATTGTTCATAATTCGTGCCTCTGTGTTTTATAATCAAATACAATTATGTTTTTATAATTTATAACTTTTTAAGTGAAAATGTTCATAAAATTAAATTTTTACAAATGTAAACAAAGATTAATTCTATAAAAGTTCATAAAAAAATTTGAGATTAAAACACAATACGAGTTCATTGGAGTTGAGTACAAGTCAGTCTTTACGAGTCTCACGCACCCCCTTTAAAAGTAAAGTTTAAGTAATAATTTACCAAAAGAAATAAATTATTAAGACACAATACAAGTCCATATGGTATTGATGCAAATTTACCCTTCTAAATCAATAGTTATGGGCTATTTGTGCTCCAAAGTTCATACTCTGCTGAGCACTCATCGCTTTAATTTTCAAATTTAAACAGGATCCTAATCGGAAGGATAATTGCACAAAGCTATCAAACTAAATATATTGAATCTCCTGGAAAGTGATGTATATATTGAATTATCTAATATGACTTTGTCTTGACGTGATTCAGATACTGTTATGATGCTGATGATTTGCACCAACTTCCCAAATAATGTGGTAAAATTGTTTTTTAAAATTGCGAGTCGCCATCTTCATCTTCATCTTCATCTTCATTTGTGGTGATTTTGATACTGGTATGATTTTAAAACGTCTATGTCTTTGTCGTTGTGTAAACCACTGAAGGAAAAACACAAAACCACTGAACACTTTACAAGTGTTTGTCCTTCCTCCTCAGTTAGGTTGGGCTCAATGGTTAAATAATATAGATAATTTTGCATGTTACACGTGAGGTTAATTATTATTATTATTATTATTTTCAGAGGACTGTAGGAAAAGAACGTTCGGAATCTTTGATTTTTCGTTCACTTTGGCCACAATTATTGTTCACAGTCAGTCGCTTCACTGCACTTGGAGGAAGAGTAGTAGGTGACTAAGAAAAAGACTTGGGGACTTCAACAAAAGAAGAAATTGAGGACAAGGTTGACCAAATGTCAACACTAAGTCTCTCACACAGATCTTATTTTATATAGCAATTATTGTTGATCTAAACTCTAGTGTTAATTATTTTTCCCAATCTCATTGTTTTGCGTTAGTGTGTATATATATATAATATGTTAGAGTTTTAATTGAGAGATTCTTTCAAATACGGTTATTTGAGGGATATTCTTGTGTGATAAACTCATATTATTTTTCCATGATCAGAATCGTCAATTTTTTAGGTATTCATTCAAACATCATCATAATAAAAAAATCACTTAAATTCGAAAATCAAATGAACACTCAATCAAATGGTTGTTATTTTAGTATTTTTTTAATCACCATATTCATCTGTTCGCAATTAAATATGTTAATAATTTTAATTTCTTCAGTTTTTAACAAAAATAATCTATAATTAGATACTTGAAAAATAAACGGTTCATAAAAGAAAGAAAAAGACATATCATTACTCATTACTTGCTCCCCCAACCATGAAAACTTTATCCAGGGAAATTCATTTTCCCTTGTTTTGTACCTGCATTAATTCCACGACAAATAATACATTCAGGACAATTGGACAAGTGCTTACTCACTTTCTGCCTTTAAATTTAAATAATTATTTTTTTATATAAAAAATAAAAAAAGCTCTCCTTTTCATGCTCATGGAGCCCAGGTGCATTCAAGAAGATTCAAAACGTGGCAGAAATTAGTCCACACAAACCAAAGAGCATCTACCATTCTCATAACTTGACTTCAGTTGTAGAAAATTTGAGATTTAAAAGGGGTTTACTCCATCATTTGCAAATTCCACTAGCAAGATCAGATTCAGTTTATGCAAAAAGGAAAAAAGGCAAAAAAATAAAAAAGGTTTTAGTTTTGTATGGCTCCCGCTCCCGGTGATTTAGAGAAAGCTGGAGCAACTTCAGTTCCAGACTACTTGAAAGAGAGAGTTGCAAGGTTAGTTTCTCTATATACGTACAAGTTTCACATGCCTGCACCAAATTCAACTTTTTTCCTTCAGAACAGTTTAACCTTTTGTTGGTTTGATGACATGCTAAAGTCATTGCGTTGCAATAATATTAATAATAGTATAACCACAGCCAAATCTTTAATTCTATCCTATGTGCGTAATTTTATGTTCTTTGTGTCTTGGCAGCAGAACAGATTACCCAAATTCAAACCAGATAACTGAAAATTCTGCCACGATAGATGAAGATGCGAAAAAATCAAATCTTGCAGCACGGTTGACTAAAATATTTATAACATCATGTGTGCTTGGCGTTTTCCTGGATCCTTTGTTCCTCTACATTCCTCTCCTCAACCACGATTTGAAGTGTCTGAGGTTGGACAACACCATAAAGATTATCGCTCTCGTCTTGCGATTGTTCACTGATCTATTTTATGTAGGCAGAATTATTTTGCAAGTTTGTAGATTTGAAAATTGTTCGCCTTCGATCAATCGAATTCTCCCCAAAAGTTGCTCCTCCAAGTTAATAACATCACTCATCGAATGCTTTCGTGAGTTATTACCTGAAGTAACTGAAGTTCATGAGCAGGAATATCTAATACCAAGTATAACACAGGAGATACTGGAGTCGTCCATCATAGTTGACATTTTAGCTATTCTTCCTCTTCCACAGGTATGAACAAAAGTCCTTTGATATCTAGACTCTAGATCGAGTAGTTAATTGCTTTTCCAATCTCACTGTTTTTGTTTTTGTTTTGGTCATAAATCCCACTGTTTTTGTTTGCATGCAATGCAATGCTATATATATATATATATATTAATTTCACTATAAAAGCATAAGAGATATAGCGGCTGAAAACAATCACTAGACTATGACTCTAATGACGTGTTTGAAATTCGGACTGGACAACATCTTAATATTAATTCAATTAATAATGGCAGGGACAACAAAAAATTTGGATCCCAAAATGATCTGTACATGCCACATCATCAAGTTTAAGAAAACTTTAATGAAATGGTATTAATTAGTGTTCAAGTCAAAAATATTTTTTTTATAATTCACCAAAAGAGCAAGAGCAACCACAAAATTCAATAAAAGAAGGGTTTCCGTCACAAATGATTATTGAGGTTTGCGAAATTATCACTTTTGATTTTTATGTTTTTTTTCTGAAATTATTGGTTTTTTATGTTACACATTAATTTGATCCCTGTCATTATGTTCCGTCCCGTCAAAAATTCTGTTAAATTGATGATGTGGCATGTATATGGTAACCACATATCCAATGAGATAATACTAAGTGAATCTAAATAATTTTTTTTATAAAAAAAATAGTTTCACATTTAAAATCTAAAAAACTACTAAAAAAAAAATTTATATAAAAAAGTTGCAGCTCTGCTTCGTCTCTCTTCCCCTCTGCCGCCTCTATCTCCCCCGCTACCCTCTCTCGCTCACTCCCTTTGTTCTCTCTCCCCTTGTGCTCTCCCTCTCCCTCTGTTTTTTCTTGCCCACAACCCGATCGCCCCCATCTCCACTCGCGAGTCGCAACCTACGCCCAACCCCACCCTCTCTCTCTCTCTTTTTTTACTCTGTGGACTGCTTCTAGCAGTGTCACAATTTTCAAGGAAATAAAAGTTTTTCGATGGGTTTCAATTTTTGTATTTAAATATCTTTGGGTTGCGATTGTTTCAATGGTTTCGGGCACGCAAGCTTTGGTTTGGTTGTTTCTTTACGCCATTGATAGTGAATTTTGATTTGGCTGAGAGAGAGAGAGGATGAGTGGGGAATGGGGCCTTAAGAGAGATCTTGGGGTACCGTATGGGAGTGGTTTGTTCGATTACAAAATACTTCAGGAGAGGATGAGGGGGGTATGTGGGGTTTTTATTTATTAAGATGGATTTTGGTGGAGAGAGAGAGAGAGAGAGCTGAAGGATGGGAAGTTACACAGGGACCTGCAACTTCAAAAAAAAAACTATTTGTTCTAGATTTTAAATGTGATACTATATTAAAAGATATATTTTTATTTAGGTCAACGACATTATCAATTTAACAGAATTTTGATGGAAGCTAATTACAAGACCAAATTGATGTGTGATGTGTAACATAAAGAACCAATAATATCAGAAAAAAAACATAAAAGACTAAAGATAATAATTTCGCAAACCCACATGACCAAATCACCATTGCATTGCATCACTACACACGCACTGATCAAAGACTTTATAGATTATTCATAATGATACAAAAACAAAGTGATCAACACTTCGGTGTTTGTAACCATTTCAACCAAATTAGATAACATTAGAGCATCTATAATGGGCTCCTTATATAATCTCTTTAGACAAATTTTAGGGAGGAATTGGAAAAATACAACTCTAACTATGCTCCATATCCACCTCCTAAAATAGGGAGACCTCTAGGAGCTCCTAAAGTTAATGCAAACTTTTTTAAAATTTTTAATTTTGTATAGAGATGAATCAATTATATTGAATTAAAAAAATAATTATAGTACTTATGATCTCTAAACCCTTTTTTTTTTTCGGTCGAAGGTCGAATATGACTCTCTAAACTAGGAAGTATGATTGAAGTTCAAATTTTATAGAGAGTTCTTAAAATAGCTTTTGTGTGTTATTAGCTAAATTTTAACTAAAAAATAGGGAGCATGATTGTAGATGTTCTTATGACTATGTTTGATTGAATCAAAGAAGAATACATGTATCATAAAGACTGGGCGTGGTCTTTGCTATTTTGATTTCAACCAAATAAATCTAGGGTTCATTTCAATTAGAACGTTAGACTTTCACCTTAAGGCATGTTTGTTGATGCACTATCAATTTTAACAATTATTTATCTTAATTTTATTAATTTTTGGCTTATTATCACAAAAGGTCCCTAAGGTTTACGAAACTATCAGATTGCATCCTTAATGTTTTTTTGTGTCACTTATGGTCCTCAAGGTTAGTATGTATGATCACAAATGGTCCTTGCCGTTAGGTTCCGTCAAAAACTCCGTTAGTTTGCTGACGTGGCATATATACATATCACAAAACATCCCTGAGGTTAACACATCTATCACAAATGGTCCCTGCAAATTTTTTTAATTTTTTAATTTAAAATTCATAAAATTTTGTTTTTGTTTTTTATAATATTTAAAAATATATATTGTATTTTAAATACATATGATACTATATTTTTGAAGATGAGGGCTCCACATATATGCCACACCAACAAACTAATGAAGTTTTTTTAAAAAAATAATCTAAAATTCATAAAATTTAAAAATGAAAAAACCATTTATATAAGGATTTTAACCTTGAGGACCATTTATAAACCCTAAACCCTTGATTTTTTTCATTTTTAAATTTTATGAATTTTAAATTAATTTTTAAAAACTCCATTAGTTTGTTGATGTGACATATATGTGGAGCCCACATCTAAAATAATATAGTGTCATGTGTATTTAAAATACAATGTATATTTTAAAATAATTTAAAATTCATAAGATTTAAAAAAGAAAACCAAAATTTTATGAATTTTAAATGAAAAAAATTAAAAAAATTTGCAAGGACCATTTGTGATAGATGTGTAAACCTCAGGGATGTTTTGTGATATATATATATGCCACATTAGCAAACTAACGGAGTTTTTGACGGAACCTAACGGCAGGGACCATTTGTAATTACACATACTAACCTTGAGGACCACCAATGACACAAAAAAACATTAAGGATGCAATCTGATAGTTTCCTAAACCTTAGGGACCTTTTGTGATAATAAGCCTTAATTTTTTGCAATCTGGTTCAAGCATTAACTTCACTAGTGAAATTTCCTTTAATTGCCCACGTGGCAGGCTTATGTCTCACGTATTCACTTCTTTCAATGCTAATTGAGGGGTATTTCGGACAATTGATGTCAAATGGGTTTGGGTGGGATTTTTTGTGTCAACTAGGTTTGGGTGAGAAGACATTAACTGCTCGAAAATACCCTTTAACTTGCATCAAATGATGCAAATAGGTGGAACCTACCCTTGACATGTAGGCAATTTACACAAATTTTGACGGTAAAGTTAATGTTGGAACCTGATTGCAAAATATTAATAAGATTAGGGTACATAAATATTAAAATTACGAGTGTAAGGACAAACATGCCTTAAGGGTGAAAGTTCAAGATACTAAATTGATTTTAACCCGTAAATCTATATGTTTTGCCCATTCATGTTTGAGTGATTTTGTAAAACTAAGAAAAGTATTGGAAGATTGATTTGGTTGACGAAGGCAAACATTGTGGTGAAGAAAAGGGTAATGTAGTGCTCTAGGTTCTTGTCATTTAGGAATTTCTTTGGGGCTTCTTAGATGTGGGTCTAAAACGATTAGCTG
The DNA here is from genome assembly GCF_965620075.1 of Prunus avium. NCBI lineage: Eukaryota > Viridiplantae > Streptophyta > Magnoliopsida > Rosales > Rosaceae > Prunus > Prunus avium. The sequence continues at coordinate 38,289,370 of NC_142285.1, forward strand.
TCATTGGGTTTAGTCCACACGTTTTTAGTTTTAGATGTAGGTCCTTTGACATTTATTACTTTTTTGTGTGTGTTGATTTTACCCTTTAACTTAAATAAGGAAATACATTTTTTTTTTATATAGAAAAGATGGTATTTCATTAACCCGAAAGGAAGATAACATGGTAAGAACTAGCATGTTAATGGTGGCCTCGTTAAAATCTTCCCAGAGAAACAAAATCCCGGGGTAGGAAAGAGTACCATCCATGCTAAATAGAAGAGTCAAACAACTTATATGAAACAAATCAACCTAAACCCTAACCACAAAACTCTTAAAACAACATCCCATCACTACGTAGGTACTGTTGAAGAATTTCATAATTTAAATAAGGAAATACATTGAAAATATAAATTTAATGCATTATTTCCTTGTAATTGAATTTCATATTTTAAATTTTGAAATATTTCCTTGATAATATTCCTAATAAATGGATAAAATAAAATTTAATCAATGAAAAGTAAAGACCCACATATTATACTAATCGATTAGACAAGCACCCACATGACATTATGTACTTGACATCCAGGTAAATAGTGTTATTATTGGCACGTAAAAAACTTAGTGACAAATCGTGTTACCTATAAGTTAAGAACAAAAATTAGAAGACTACCTATAAGTCAGATACAAAAATAGACAAATAAAATTGCATATGTACCTAAAAAAATGACTAATTATTATGACATTAATGACTATTACCCGATTCAAGTCATAAGGGTCAACATTGGAAAAAAAAAAAGATTTAAAAAAAGAAGAAGATTACATCAGAAAATATTTAACAAGGAATGTAATCCTATGTGGCACAAAAGTCAAAAGACTTTGATCAAAGTCACTAAATCTGAGGATTAAACCCAACTCCTCAATGGAAATTTGAATCTATATCAACTTTTCCCCTAAAAAATCATTATGACTTTTAAACTAATTAATAAAACCATATCATTAAGCGATGATATGGCATTGCCATGATATGACTTGGGATCCAAATGCCATGTCACTTGATATACAAATTTAGTATTTCTAGCATTATCCTAATTTAATATTTTGTCTCACGATATGTTGTTAATAGTCAATATTAACATTGTGATGTGTCCAGGTGGCAATTCTCATTTTCTTTCCGAATATGAGGGTCTCAGGATCTTTCGGGAAGCGTATTATGAACTTTCTTGTTATGGGGCAATATGTACCACGAGTTCTTCGCATCTACCTATCATGCAAGAAAGCTAAAAAACCTTTCAAAGGACATATCCCATTATGGCTTAAAGGTTTACTCAATCTTTTCCTATACATTCTGGCTAGTCATGTGAGTTTCACTTTAATCATAATTTATTTAATTTTAATAAGTTCATTTTCTTTGAATAAAAGATCATATTTGTATCATTTCTATGTAAGTAGGAACTCCTACTTTCCTGTCAATCACAATCGAATATGTATGCAAAAGAAACACTTTTTTGTGTTTTTGATGAATTATTTTGCATATGTGTGAAACTATGATTTGATGGAGAAAGTAATGTCTCATGTAGGGAAGGATGCAAACAATATCCTTAAGTAATGTTGAACTAGCATTTTTATGATATCACTTTATTTGAGGGACACCTTATAATAAGGTCCACTTCGAATTTGACTTCACCATCCAAACCGTTTATTTTTACATTTTTATTTGAGAGACCACCGCGACAACAACAAAAATAAGAGGTGCATACTTCGTATCGAATTATACTTGCAAACACAATAACAGTTCTAATAACTTGTGTGAGAACCAATCTTGTGAGACAAAAATTGTCAGCATCAATTTTTTTTTAAGAAATTTGAATTTTCTTTTTATGAAAACTTATTAGCGCCATTTAAAATTTTCTCAAAAGTTCAATCTAACAAGCTTGTTGGTTTCTTTAGGTGCTTGGAGCTTTTTGGTACTTTTTTGCTGCTCAACAAATGATAAGTTGCTGGGAACATGCGTGTCGACATGGAAATGGATGTGGCAGTTCTACATTTAATTGTCATGATCACCAAACGTTGATAAATATTACTGTTCTAAATGATTTTTGCCCGATAAATCCACCAAATACAACTCTCTTTGATTTCGGTATATACCTAAATGTCCTTCAGTCAGGTGCATTGTGGTCAACAGACTATCCCCTGAAGTTTTTGAATAGTTTTTGTTGGGGCCTGCGAAATTTGAGGTTTGTACATGTGAAACCAACGTATACATTGATGCTGTTTTTTAACTAGAGAGAAATGGTTTTAGATTTCCTTACATTGAACAGTTGAGATTTGTATATCTTATATATTCTGATCCATTTCATGTTTGCAGTTCTCTTGCTTCAAATCTCCAACCGAGTTTCTATACATGGGAGATCGCCTTTGTAGCTTTTATATCTATAATCGGCTTGATACTGTTTGTATATCTCATTGGAAATTTGCAGGTTGGTGCGGTGTATATAAAAAGTTCTCCTTAAGCTTAAAGCTCCTGATTTGATTTTTTTTTCTTCTCTCATTTGAGTATCCATCTCTCTCTCTCTAGGGAGCCAGAAAGCTTCAATTGAGGGAAACTCTTACAGGATCCATTCGCATTATATATATACTAGTCCCTTATCACACACTTGTGCCTTTTACTTTATATATATAGATATAGATATATATAATTTTCTATAATAATTCTAAATTAGAATTAATGAACTGAACCTTGTTGTTGTGAAATAGACCTATGTGCTTATAGACACTCAAAGTTTAGAGTCGCACAGACGCGAGAATAAACTTAAACGGAAGATGAAAGAAAATGACCGAAAAGTAGAATCATGGTTATCTGGCCATGGCATCCCCCTTGGTAGAAAGCAGAAGATCATGGAAGAGATACACAGAGAGCTTGTAGAAAACTCGGAATTTGATGTGGTTAGGGAAATCCTCTCTATTCTTCCCCACGAAGAAATCAAAAGTTGCAGCCCGTTGAGTAGGCTGAGGAAGGTAGGTTCATCCAAACGCATCATATTTAATTTTTCACGACCATTATTCGTATTCAATGATATATATTAGAGTTTTAATTGTTGGTTATTTTTCTCAAATATGTATGTAATCTAATCCCAGGTGCCACTACTTAAAGACATGGACGAAGGAGTTTTGGTAGAAATCTCTGAGAAGCTTCATCCTGAGAAGTATACTCCTGGACAAATCATTATAAAAAAGGATGAAACACTTCAAATGATGCTTTTCATTGTGCATGGACATGTAACCATTGAAAAGACAGATGGTTCTCGATCGGAATACCTAGGCGCAGGAGATTTTTATGGGCAGGAACTTCTAGTTTCGCCATTGTGGACCTCCTCTAGTGATGCAAAACCCATAAACGAGTTTGTTCAGGCCATTGATGATGTTCAAGCCCTTGTTCTCTCTGCCACAAACGTGGCGACCTTGGGCTTTAGTTCCAGGCGGTCTATCAACGAGTTGCGCGTGGTGGTAAATATTCTTCAGAAAGTAAGCTCCTCTCTATTTAGAAGACGTATATACAATGATGTTACTTATTTGATTTATATAATTTTCTCTTTATGTTTGAGAAATTAATAATGTGTCAAATCCTAGGTGCCAAAACTTGAAACTATGGATAAACAAGTATTGAAAGCAATGTATCATCATCTTTCTTCGGTTAGCTATAAACGCGAGGACTATATTATTCGAGAGAACCAACCAGTTAGTATGATGTTCTTCGTTACGAGGGGAGAGGTAACAAAAAATGAGAACCCTCCCGAAGCAAATTTTATTGGAGAAGAACTTCTTGAGTGGGTACCGGATGAGTCTTTTCCTACCATATTACCCTTGTCGACCTGCACTGTTAAAGTAGTCTCAGATGATGCTGAAGTCCTCATACTGAAGGCCAAGAGCTTGAAGAGTGTAGTCTCTAAGTTCATGTCGCATTTCAACAATTTTGCCTCTCCCTCAGATGTCCGGTTGACTTGGCTAAAGAAAGTAAGTTGCTCCATCTGCAGTACTATATATATATATAAAGCAAAGTAATTAGAACTTAATGAAGAAGACACATCCAATTAAAACCATTATATATCATCCTAGCTAGCCAGTACTAACTCTTAGAAGATGCTTTATATTTTTCTTAACTGACAATGTCACATCTATCTAATTTTAGGTGGAAATCTTTCAACAAATGGAGGAACAGGTGTTGAAAGCAATATCCAAGTGCCTTAAGCCCATGAACTTCAATGTTGCCAAGCGCCATATTCTTCAAGAGAAAAAACCACTTAAAATGATGTTCTTCGTCATGCGAGGAGTTGTATCAATTGAAAGCGATAGTGCTATAGACGTGAACGTTAAAAAAACCTGTGAAATAGGAAGTTTCTACGGAGAAGAACTTGTACATTGGGTTACAACTTGGGTATCACACAAGCCCTTTCCTGCCAAACTACCTTTATCACCTGGTTCTGCGCTATGCGGTGTGCTTGGTGGTTCTGTCGAAATCCTTGCTCTCAAAGCCGACGACTTGAAGAGTATAGTCTCTGATCAATTCAGGTCGAAATTCAGCACAGAAACCGCCCCCCCTACAGATTCTGATCAGCCTCAAGAATCGTTGACCATCCTAAAGAATGTAAGTTCCTCTGGATGAAGAGAACCAGACCTATATATATATCCTATATATTTTAATCATTATTCTAATTTCTCCTTTGCCTTAAATAATTATGGTCTCCAATTATATCCTAGGTGGAAATCCTTAAGACTATGAATGAGGAAGTGTTGAAGGAAATATGCAAGCATCTTACCAAAAACACGTATAAAGATGAGTACATTATTCGGAAGGATAAACAAATGGAAATGATGTTCTTCATCGTCAGCGGAGTTGTGTCAGTGACAAACGAGAGCTCGAAACATTACTGCAGAGAAGGAGAACGTCCAAATCACAGTGGAGATGAGCTTATACAACATTGGATGCGATCTACAGAAGCTAACGTTCCTGCCGAATTTCCCCTCTCTCCTTTTAGTTTTTGGGCCATCGGTGAGGTTGAAGTTCTGGTTCTTAAGGCCGACGACTTGGCAAGTGTTCAGCTTGGTGATCGAATTGGTTAGTATTATGATGTATGTGCAACCAATTGATTATTTTGTTGTGAGGTGTGCATATAATAAAGGCATGTGTGTAGTAATAAGATGTTATTTTCCCACCCGCGGCTACATGCATGCTCATGTACATAAGTACTTTCGTTGTCTGATTGCTAGTATTTGATGATCTTGGTTCCAGGTTCTTGAAGAAATGGCAAGGAAGAGTGATGGTACGATTACTTGTCCAAGGCTACAGGTTTGGTTTGCAATTAAACAAATCTGATGAAGGCATGTGTGTGTGTATATATGTGCTTATTAGTGTGTGTATTTATGTACATGCAGCCCTGCCTTAGTTGTGACTTTTGTTGGAAAAGATAGGGAGGTGGGGTAATTGGTTGTACATTATTGTGTGGAGCTGTTGTGGTACGTACTCTTTTTTCTTGACTAATTTTCCTCTTCTGGGGACCAAATTTTCCTCGAGCTTAATGGCTACTTCTCTCATGGAGGGCCTTTCTGTAAACTATAATGACTACACATGATAGAACACACATCAAGAATATACAAGAGCACATCTCCTTAATCCGATCCCTTCATACACTCATTCTAGATGGGGTGAATGCTTTTGTGTGGGTTGGCGTGATCGGTTGAGCAGGGGCACTTGTATTTATATGCATCTACCTAAGAGTCTCGCCCATCAAGAAACTCTTAAGAAGTCCTTATTGCATTAGGTTTATAACTTCTAATCCACAATTAAATAGGAATCCTTTTAGCTCTTATATTAGCCTTAAAACACTAACTTAAATAGAGCTGCTAGTTTAGTTGCACTTGAACTCCTAATTGATATCAAGTCTTTAGAATCATTCTTTAATGGGTTAGACATCTAAACGTCTAACATTCTCCCACTTGGTCTAATGATCATCAAGAACTCAATATCAATTACTGTAAGGCCTATGGAATTCATGTAAACTATAATTCCTAATCAAGTCGCTGTCAATCAAAAGAACAAGCATGGAACTATCAAGACTTATTGAACATTTCAGTATTTCAAAGTCTTTATAATTACACATACGAGCTCTCAAGATCACATGAGACTTCCGTCAAGATTAGAATGCTGAATGATTATGACCAAACTTAATTTGTGTTTACAAAGGTCACTTTCATTCATACGCCCTCCCTTAAGAGATTACCAAGATCTCTCCTTAATGACTCTGGTATGAATTCATGTCTTATGCAGTGACTGTAGCTACCTATACTGCATTATGACATGTAACTGGATTCATTTGTGAAGAATAATAAACATAAAACTGAAGTCACATAATTTATTAAAAGAATTGAACCAAATAGTAGTAAACAAAATAACTGAACTGTCTCCAAGAAAATAATGAAATTAAGTGGAATAAAACTCGGCTCCCACTGATTTTGCATATAGAAAATGAATGGCATAACCAAAATCGAATCAAATTTCCCATTAATACTTTTGGGATTAACCTCATACAGAAAATCAATCAACCAATGCAATTTCCTTTCATTTTCCTTCCACCTTAAAAGCTTGAAACAAAAACCTTAATGCTTATTAGTAATCATAAATTCAATGAAAGGTAAAAGTCATTGATTAACCACTGTTAACTGAAAATATGAATTAACAATAACAATTAACACATCCAAACAATCTTTGTTCGTATTAGCCTTAAAACCCTTAATGAAGAACTGGAACATTAAGTGATTAATCATAAACAGTCAAAACTAAATGTATGCAACAAAGAGGATCATTGAATGCTCCCACTCATCAAACATTTTGCACCAAAAATGTATCAAGAAAAGAGCATAGAACAAATCATATTATTTTCATTGAAATTGTTTCCTCAGGATTAGGCCTCAACTTTAATTCCTTCAATTTATTTCTCAAAATAGCACTTTACTAACACATTTCTTGAAAAACATATAACATGTCATGCATATTGGACTTAGTTTGAGAAATAACCAAACTGTAATGAATGCATTTAACTTTATTCACTTTTTGTACTTTAAATATCAATTAAATTTTCTTTAACCAATGCATAATAAAAAGTGTAAGCAAGGTAAGAACTTTAGTAGCCAAAAACGAAACAGCCAGGTATCCAAAAAATTGGTAATGAAAATATTTAGATGCATAAAACCAACACTTAAGATGTAAAACTTCAATGTGTAACAACCAGAAAACAGTTCCAAGTATGTTCCAAAAACTTTATGAGCTTTATCAAAATACAAGATATAAGGTCTTGAGTGTGAAGCCCAAAACTTTACATCACTTCTCCCACTTGGGCAAACACTCACAACTTTGCTACTTCAATATATAGTGCAACAATAACCTTATGATTAGAAAAACTGTGACAAAATGGTGTAAAAGAACTTTCAAGGCGTGCTCCTAATGTACTTCACAGTATAAGCCTAAATGCACAAACTGTCAAGAAATTTCCATCAATGACATGTGATTACTTGAGAATTTACCACAATTAATTTATAAGTCGGATTAGCATCAAATTTCATGGAAACAAACTAGAGACATTAATCTTCATACTTAAAAAATATAGAGTCATTTATAGCTAATTAGAAGGACTAGAATTGATCTACAAAGTTACTCAGAAAATCTGTCAGCACATACTTTTCCTGAACACAGATCACTAATAAAATTATCACAAATAAAATATACATCCAATAATCACGAAACTTTGCAGAATTCATGAGGACACGTATATGCTTAACATATCAAAAATTCAGGTTATTTCAAGATCTTTAGGTGAGTCATATTCAGCAATCTTTATACATAATGCAGAAACTGTCAGGAAAATTCCTGTGGATCTGTTTCAACTTTATAAATTCACCAAAAATTCAATTCTCAACATATTTTCACGAACTCAGCGTCTACAGAAACCTTAGAAAATCATCCTTCTCGCCTAATTTTTTTTTTTTTTCATTAGTTAATTCGAATTATAACTTCACTTTAACAGACGACATGTTAGCGTAGTTCAAAACTGAAAAATTGTCAACTATAAATTTATGAATGCTAACAATATACACCTCAAAATTTAGTTATCCTTATGCATTCTAAAACATTCAACATTGAGTTCCATGTAGGTGCAAAACAATTAATACATATCACAAAGGTAAAATATAAAATATCACTTTATCAAGTTTAAACACTTTGAGCAATCAAAAGATCGTTCGTACGTTGATCGGTTCATAATTGTATATCATTTTGTACCCTTCTAGCTTATGATTTGGTTATGTTTTTGAGTTAAACTTGTGCTTTTAATCCTTTTTGTGTTTATCTTTCAGTTCATTGAGCTTTAGGTAATAATGAGGGCTTTGGATAGTAAATGATGCAATCCATGCATGTTATGGCCTAATTTGGATGAATGGATGAAGAGCTTAAAGACAAACTCAATTTTGGCTACAGTCCCCTGCCAGCCCAGTTTCGTAGGTCATATTGCAAGCTTTGTTTCAGCAACCTACATAGCTCGGATAAGGCCACATTCTTCATGAAAGTTGTTCCAATGGGTGTATACTATAACATATCCGAAATTCAGCCCCATTGGATAATTGTGGAGTCTGTTACCTAGCAAACACAGAGCCATGCTCAGGATGGATTTTATCAGCGCGCAAAATGAGTTAGCAATTTGTTTTGGCCTTAACTTCCTCCTCCGACCTTGGATTGGCCCAAATGATATATGGCTGGAAAGAAGACATTCTGAACTTCAAGTTTGAGTGCTTAAAGTCTTAATTTGCTTAAGGGAAGCCCAATTCGTAAGCCCTTGAAGTTGCTGGTCATGCTGACCTCAGGATGAGCTATTATTTCTGGTTGGAAGCTTGGTCATGGTGACATGAAGATGAGCTAGGGCTGCTGGTGGGATTTATTAGTGAAGTGCATCAACCATTTCAGATTTTATAATGGAAGTGTTGTATTTATTAGTGAAGTGCATCAACCATTTCAGATTTTATAATGGAAGTGTTGTATGCATTAGTGAAGTGCATCAACCATTTCAGATTTTATAAAACAAGTGTTGTATGCATTAGCCATACTTAATTCAGATTTTCAGCTTCCTTAGGCCTATATATAGTGAGGTTTCCCAAGCTTGTAAACACACCCCAAGGGGGGGGAGCTCTCAAACACTTCTCTAGAGCTCCCTTCCCTTCTCTCCCTCAAATTCTCTTAGTTTCTCTTTCTAGTTTTCAATTGTTATAATGAGATCTTTGTGCTGAAATTCTCCTTAAGTTTTTCCAAGTTCTACTTAATTTTCATTGTTATGTAAATTCTTTTCTTTAGTTTCAAGTTTGATTAGTTTCCAAGTTTCAATTATGATTTTTGTTCTTATTCATTATGCTTATAAGTTAATATGCTAGTTTGAATGATTGATCACCATTTAGGCTTGCATGTTAGCTATCTTGGTTTGAATTAAGAGTAGACACCATGCTTTAATTCGAATTGAACTATGAATAGGAAGAGTATGTATGGACATTCGACAACAGGGATTAGATACATGCTTGGTTGTTTAAATTGTTCTTCTATGCTTAATGGGTTCCTAATGCTTAATTTTAGGTTAGACAACAAATGATCAAATTAGGGAATTAGGAACACAAGATTATGACCAAACACCATGGCTTAATCATACTTTAGCTAGAATCAATCCGTTAATCTAATTGAACTTGGGAATTTATCTGCTTGAGTTAGTTATTTCTTTCTTCCTTGTTTTATTTATTTCCTTTCTTTTTCATTTCTGTTTTGTGTAGGGAAAATGAATTGAATCATTCAATCACCAATCCTCGTGGGATCGACCTCGCACTTACATACGCTATACTACCGAACGGCTCGTGCACTTGCGAGTATCACAAGTTGAGGATGCAACTGAATCCATTTTGGTGCAGCTGTATTTACGCAACAAGTTTTTGGCGCCGTTGCCGGGGATTGGCAACATAGTTTGGTTCTATTTCTTTTCCCTACTTGTTTTATTTTTATTTTTCATTTTCATGTTTTTCTAGACAATTTCAAGTTTTAAAGTTAATAACGTTAATGGACCAGTTGTGTTTGTAGTCCAACAGAAAAGGACAATTGCCCAACAAGCAAGAGAACTGGGTTTAAGTCCCAGCTTACACAACCCATTGGTGCTTGTTGCTTTGAAGCATGGAATTGGATGTGTGTTGATTTTCCTTTTCATTTTAGTTTTTATTTCCTAATCCTTTTAATTCCATTTCAAGTTTTCTATGTTTGTTTTAGCAATTTATTATAGCTCAATAATAAATGGAGAGAGATGGCAACCTCAATCATAAGAATGGGAAGTGTGGAGCAATGGGAGAAGTCGCGACCTCCAAGTGCATCCATGCTCGACCTAATCGCTTCAAGGGGGAGCATTTCAATCCTTTCTCTTCTTTGAATTATGTTTATTTCCGTCATTGTTTTTACCTTTTGGTCCGCGTTGAGTTCTTTGTTTTTCTATGCTGAATCCAACCATATAAAGAACGTAAAATTTGGACTTACGGTTGGAAAGTTATAGCCTAAAAACTGAACAGAGGTCGAAGCTGAAAAACATAGAAACGAATCTGTCCAAATGGTGATAAACGGGTGATAGAAAGTGCTGTTTGTTTTTTTTTTTTTTTTTTTTTCTTTGGTTTCTTGGTTTCTTGGTTTGTTTCTTTTAGTACAACATTTTATGTTGTTTGTTTGAATTTGTTTACACTACTTAGTTCATTTTTGTTTATGGTTTGTTGTTTCATTTTATCTTAATTTGTTTTTATTTCTTATCTTAAAAATTTTTTAAAAAAATATATAAAAAAAAAAAAAAGATTTTTCATATGAGCCGACTTATGGTAACCCCAGTGAGCACTTCCGTTAATACAGTGTCTAGGAGTTCTTTAGGCGACACCTTCGGTGTCTAAGAAGTTTGGGTTTTAAGCGGGACCATTGTGACCCCTCCAACCTTCCCGGATCCCCTGGCTGTGTTTTCTGAGGCCCTTAACTGGTCATCCGTGAGTTGCTTGTATATTCGTGTGTTTTTAAATTAAGTTTTATTTATTTATTTATTTTCTTTGTTTTCTTTTCTGTATAGTCTTTGTTTTTGTTTTGTTAAGTTAGTTTATTTATTTATTTACGTGGTATGGTTAGTTAGTTTATTTCTGAGTGTTAAAACACATTTTTGTTTCAAACGCTGCATTAAAACAAAAACAAAAACAAACAAAAAATAAAAAAACAAAAAAAACAAAAAACAAAAAACAAAAAACTTCTTCTTCTTCTTCTTCTTCTTCATCTTCATCATCATCATGGCTTGCCTCTATTTTCTCTTACCTGCAGAATCTGCAGCAGCTCGACATGGTCCTCATTTTTCCTCTGCAGTGCTTCCACGTGCTGATTGGCACAGTAGAGCCGCTTCTGCAAGTCCGCCACCATAGCCTTCAAGGAAGCTATTTCCTCGCTCATCGCGGCACACTCCCTTGTCCTCGCCAGTAATCGCATGCCCAAATTGGTAGCGGAGACCGCGTGGAGCACAGTTAAATTGTGGGACTCCTCCACCGCTGCTTTGTCAGACCTCTGTGCCACATGCAGATGATCTGTCGGTGTGAGCTTGCTGCCGATCATGCCTCCCAGCAGCACTGCTCTGTTCGGCATTGCCTCAGAAAAGTTCGGTATTGCCTCAGCAAAGTTTGAGGCCGTGCCGTGATGATATGTGGAGTTTGGGAAGACAAGGTTTGGAGGAGCCCTTATCTGGGCATTCGGAGGTGCAAGGGACAGCTCAAGGTCGAGATCATCAAGGTGAGTGCATGAGGATGCCATTTTTTTGTTTCTAGATTTTTTGATGTTTTTCCTTGAGTTTGCAGGAAGAAATGCTGGGTATCATCCGCTTGTAGAGGCGTGCTTTAAATAGACATATGCTAATGAAGGTGCCAACACCATTTCGGATTTCCCGGGCATGCTCGACCTAATCGCTTCAAGGGGGAGCACCTTTACTTTCACTTTACTTTTCTTTTTTCCGTGTTTTCTGGTGTTTTATTGTTTTGCCCGTTACTTTCATTTTCTAGAGCTTTGTGTTTTTGCCTTTCCCTTTCGACTATCATCTTTATTTTATTTTAGTTAGGGAACTGTGCTTCCATTTCCGTTTGTCGTCTTCGTTTGATTTAAGTTTGGAAAGTGTGCTTTCTTTTCCGTTTTCTTTTTCCTTCTGCAAATTTACTCTTTTATTTCCGAAACAAAATAACGAAAATACAAAAACAACAAAATAAAATAAAAACAACAATAATGCAGTAGGAAATCATTTCTTCTCGGTGCTTGGTGTCTCGACCATTGGAGCTTTGAGTTTGGCCCTCTGGCTGTCCTCTTCCGGGGCTTCACGCACAGCTTCTTGGGGCTCACCACTTGAGCTCCCAAAGATAGCAATCTTAGCTTGAGCGTAACTACTCTCGCGATCTGCTTGCTTGCGTTTACCCGGTCGGTCTAGGTCCTCCAACTGTTTTCGCATGTCGCGAGAGTACAACTCTACCATTTTTGATAGGTTTTTATTCTCGTCCCGCAATACTTCTAGCTGGTGTCGATTCACCTCCACTATCCTTGACCTCTCCCTTTTCAAGCTTTTTATAGCAGTCTGACACTCTTCAACCATACTTCGCTCCGCCGCCAACTGACCCTTTAGCACCTCTACCTCATGGGACTTCGCAAGTAGGCGATGACCCAAACTTGCGACTGTTGCCGTACTCTGCACGCTCAGTGCCAGGGCATCGCTCACGACCCGGTTGTCATCCCTTGTCCCCAGAACACGTATATCTTTAGGAGTCACTAAATTTCTAGCCACTCCAATGGCAACATCGTTGTCCAGGAGTATTGAGTCAGTTACTGTCACAGGCCCCCGTGCGGAAGCAAAGTAAGGCATCCATACTGGTGCCGCTGCTTGGCCTCGTGTCTGAGTCGGTGGAGCTAGGTTGAGATCCAACGAAAATGGGTAGTTAGAGGCCATTTGATTTCTCACTTCTTATCTTCTTTCTTTCTTTTCTCTTTTTGTGTGTTTCTGAGTTTGTGTTTTTTTACCTTTTATAGACTTAGTTTTTGCTAACCCTAGCCATTGCAGTTCTGAGTTCTGTGCGACCCTTACCGCTTATCTCTATATGTCGCCGCACCCGTTTCCCAACCCCCTTAATTGCATTTTCACCTTTCACCACCTTCAAGTGAAAAAGTCGTCGCGCCTTCCTACGAGTCTAATAATTCTAGCTTGGGGGATGTGAAAGCGGCCTCTGCACGCCGACACGTCCCTCACCTATTTTCCCCGTGACTTCCCAGGAACCAAGGCATCAAGGACCACACTTTTTCTGTTTCGTAAATACCCGCCTTCGCACTCCTGATCGGTTCATAATTGTATATCATTTTGTACCCTTCTAGCTTATGATTTGGTTATGTTTTTGAGTTAAACTTGTGCTTTTAATCCTTTTTGTGTTTATCTTTCAGTTCATTGAGCTTTAGGTAATAATGAGGGCTTTGGATAGTAAATGATGGAATCCATGCATGTTAGGGCCTAATTTGGATGAATGGATGAAGAGCTTAAAGACAAACTCAATTTTGGCTACAGTCCCCTGCCAGCCCAGTTTCGTAGGTCATATTGCAAGCTTTGTTTCAGCAACCTACATAGCTCGGATGAGGCCACATTCTTCATGCAAGTTGTTCCAATGGGTGTATACTATAACATATCCAAAATTCAGCCCCATTGGATAAATATGGAGTCTGTTACCTAGCAAACACAGAACCATGCTCAGGATGGATTTTATCAGCGCGCAAAATGAGTTAGCAATTTGTTTTGGCCTTAACTTCCTCCTCCGACCTTGGATTGGCCCAAATGATATATGGCTGGAAAGAAGACATTCTGAACTTCAAGTTTGAGTGCTTAAAGTCTTAATTTGCTTAAGGGAAGCCCAATGCGTAAGCCCTTGAAGTTGCTGGTCATGCTGACCTCAGGATGAGCTATTATTTCTGGTTGGAAGCTTGGTCATGGTGACATGAAGATGAGCTAGGGCTGCTGGTGGGATTTATTAGTGAAGTGCATCAACCATTTCAGATTTTATAATGGAAGTGTTGTATGCATTAGTGAAGTGCATCAACCATTTCAGATTTTATAAAACAAGTGTTGTATGCATTAGCCATACTTAATTCAGATTTTCAGCTTCCTTAGGCCTATATATAGTGAGGTTTCCCAAGCTTGTAAACACACCCCAAGGGGGGGAGCTCTCAAACACTTCTCTAGAGCTCCCTTCCCTTCTCTCCCTCAAATTCTCTTAGTTTTGCTTTCTAGTTCTCAATTCTAGCTTTCTTTAATGTTTTCTTAGTTGTAATTTATTTTTCTTGTAATGTACATTCTTTCTTAAGTATTCAAGTTTAATTAGTTTCCAAGTTTCAATTATGGTTTTTGTTCTTATTCATTATGCTTATAAGTTAATATGCTAGTTTGAATGATTGATCACCATTTAGGCTTGCATGTTAGCTATCTTGGTTTGAATTAAGAGTATACACCATGCTTTAATTCGAATTGAACTATGAATAGGAAGAGTATGTATGGACATTCGACAACAGGGATTAGATACATGCTTGGTTGTTTAAATTGTTCTTCTATGCTTAATGGGTTCCTAATGCTTAATTTTAGGTTAGACAACAAATGATCAAATTAGGGAATTAGGAACACAAGGTTATGACCACACACCATGGCTTAATCATACTTTAGCTAGAATCAATCCATTAATCTAAATTGAACTTGGGAACTTATTTGCTTGAGTTACTTATTTCTTTCTTCCTTGTTTTATGTTCTTTGTTTTTGTTTCTATTTTGTGTAGGGAAAATGAATTGGATCATTCAATCACCAATCCTCGTGGGATCGACCTCGCACTTACATACGCTATACTACCGAACGGCTCGTGCACTTGCGAGTATCACAAGTTGAGGATGCAACTGAATCCATTTTGGTGCAGCTGTATCTACGCAACAAGAGCTCCCTTCCCTTCTCTCCCTCAAATTCTCTTAGTTTCATTTTCTAGTTTTCAATTGTTGTAATGAAATCTTTTGTGCTAAAATTTTCCTTAAGTTTTTCTTAGTTCCACTTTACTTTTCATTATGTAAATTCTTTTCTTTAGTTTTTCAAGTTTGATTAGTTTCCAAGTTTCAATTATGGTTCATGTTCTTATTCATTATGCTTATAAGTTAATATGCTAGTTTGAATGATTGATCACCATTTAGGCTTGCATGTTAGCTATCTTGGTTTGAATTAAGAGTATACACCATGCTTTAATTCGAATTGAACTATGAATAGGAAGAGTATGTATGGACATTCGACAACAGGGATTAGATACATACTTGGTTGTTTAAAATGTTCTTCTATGCTTAATGGGTTCCTAATGCTTAATTTTAGGTTAGACAACAAATGATCAAATTAGGGAATTAGGAACACAAGGTTATGACCACACACCATGGCTTAATCATACTTTAGCTAGAATCAATCCATTAATCTAAATTGAACTTGGGAACTTATCTGCTTGAGTTAGTTATTTCTTTCTTCCTTGTTTGAATTTGTTTACAGTACTTAGTTCATTTTCGTTTATGGTTTGTTGTTTCATTTTATCTTAATTTGTTTTTGTTTCTTATCTTAAAAATTTAAAAAAAAAAAAAAAAAAAAAAATTTTTTTTTTTCATATGAGCCGACTTATGGTAACCCCAGTGAGCACTTCCGTTAATACAGTGTCTAGGAGTTCTTTAGGCGACACCTTCGGTGTCTAAGAAGTTTGGGTTTTAAGCGGGACCATTGTGACCCCTCCAACCTTCCCGGATCCCCTGGCTGTGTTTTCTGAGGCCCTTAACTGGTCATCCGTGAGTTGCTTGTATATTGTGTGTTTTTAAATTAAGTTTTTTTTTATTTTCTTTGTTTTCTTTTCTGTTGAGTCTTTGTTTTTGTTTTGTTTCTGTTTTTGTGTTGTTATGTTAGTTTATTTATTTATTTACGTGGTATGGTTAGTTAGTTTATTTCTGAGTGTTAAAACACATTTTTATTTCAAACATTGCATAAAAAAAAACAAAACAAAAAAAAAAACAAAACAAAACAAAACAAAACAAAAAAAAAAAAAAAAAAAAAAACATCATCATCATCATCTTCATCATCATCTTCTTCATCTTCTTCATCTCCATCATCATCATGGCTTGCCTCTATTTTCTCGCACTTGTAGAATCTGCAGCAGCTCCACATGGTCCTCATTTTTTCTCTGCAGTGCTTCCACGTGCTGATTGGCACAGTAGAGCCGCTTCTGCAAGTCCGCCACCATAGCCTTCAAGGAAGCTATTTCCTCGCTCATCGCGGCACACTCCCTTGTCCTCGCTAGTAGGCGCATGCCCAAATTGGTAGCGGAGACCGCGTGGAGCACAGTTAAATTGTGGGACTCCTCTACCGCTGCCTTGTCAGACCTCTGTGCCACATGCAGATGATCTGTCGGAGTGAGCTTGCTGCTAATCATGCCTCCTAGCAGCACTGCTCTGTTCGGCAGTGCCTCAGAAAAGTTCGGTATTGCCTCAGCAAAGTTTGAGGCCGTACCGTGATGATATGTGGAGTTTGGGAAGACACGGTTTGGAGGAGCCCTTATCTGGGCATTCGGAGGTGCAAGGGACAGCTCAAGGTCGAGATCATCAAGGTGAGTGCATGAGGATGCCATTTTTTTGTTTCTGGATTTTTTTGATGTTTTTCCTTGAGTTTGCAGGAAGAAATGCTGGGTATCATCCGCTTGTAGAGGCGTGCTTTAAATAGACATATGCTGATGAAGGTGCCAACACCATTTCGGATTTCCCGGGCATGCTCGACCTAATCGCTTCAAGGGGGAGCACCTTTACTTTCACTTTACTTTTCTTTTTTCCGTGTTTTCTGGTGTTTTATTGTTTTGCCCGTTACTTTCATTTTCTAGAGCTTTGTGTTTTTGCCTTTCCCTTTCGGCTATCATCTTTATTTTATTTTAGTTAGGGAACTGTGCTTCCATTTCCGTTTGTCGTCTTCGTTTGATTTAAGTTTGGAAAGTGTGCTTTCTTTTCCGTTTTCTTTTTCCTTCTGCAAATTTACTCTTTTATTTCCAAAACAAAATAAAGACAAAAACAACCAAAAAAATAAAATAAATTAAAATAAAAACATCAATAATGCAGTAGAAGTCATTTCTTCACAGTGCTCGGTGTCTCGACCATTGGAGCTTTGAGTTTGGCCCTCTGGCTGTCCTCTTCCTGGGCTTCATGCACAGCCTCTTGGGGCTCACCACTTGAGCTCCCAAAGATCGCAATCTTAGCTTGAGCGTAACTACTCTCACGATCTGCTTGCTTGCGTTTACCCGGTCGGTCTAGGTCTTCCAGCTGTTTTCGCATGTCGCGAGAGTACAACTCTACCATCTTTGATAGGTTTCTATTCTCGTCCCGCAATACTTCTAGCTGGTGTCGATTCACCTCCACTATCCTTGACCTCTCCCTTTTCAAGCTTTTTATAGCAGTCTGACACTCCTCAACCATACTTCGCTCCGCCGCCAACTGACCTTTCAGCACCTCTACCTCATGGGACTTCGCAAGTAGGCGATGACCCAAACTTGCGACTGTTGCCGTACTCTGCACGCTCAGTGCCAGGGCATCGCTCACGACCCGGTTGTCATCTCTTGTCCCCAGAACACGTATATCTTTAGGAGTCACCAGATTTCTGCCCACTCCAATGGCAACATCGTTGTCCAGGAGTATTGAGTCAGTTACTGTCACAGGCCCCCGTGCGGAAGCAAAGTAGGGCATCCATACTGGTGCCGCTGCTTGGCCTCGTGTCTGAGTCGGTGGAGCTAGGTTGAGATCCAACGAAAAGGGGTAGGAAGAGGCCATTTGATTTCTCACTCTCTTTTCTTCTTTCTTTCTTTTCTCTTTTGTGTGTTTCTGAGTTTGTGTTTTTTTACCCTTTCTTTTTACCTTTTATAGACTTAGTCTGCTAAACCCTAGCCGCTGCGGTTCTGAGTTCTGTGCGGCCCTTACTGCTTATCTCTATATGTCGCCGCACCCGTTTCCCAACCCCTTTAATTGCATTTTCACCTTTCACCACCTTCAAGTGAAAAAGTCGTCGCGCCTTCCTACGAGTCTAATAATTCTAGCTTGGGGGATGTGAAAGCGGCCTCTGCACGCCGACACGTCCCTCACCTAGTTTCCCCGTGACTTCCCAGGAACCAAGGCATCAAGGACCACACTTTTTCTGTTTCGTAAATACCCGCCTTCGCACTCCCAATTCACGTTTCATTAAATTAAAATAAATAAATAAATAAAAATAAATTAATAACATTGTGGGCTTCGGGTTTTCACCGTTGTTAGGTTTCAAAGTTTGTTAACTTCTTTTGGGTTGGGCTTTCAATCGTTTGGGTTTTGGTTTGTGTAAGACTGTTTGTTTTCTGTTTCGAGTGTTTTACTGTTTCGTTATTTTTATTTTATTTTTTATTTTTTTTATTTTGTTTGTAATTTTTATTTTGTAATTATTTTATTTCAATTCTTGTGTGTTTTGTGATTTTATATTTACTTTAGTACCTTTCATTTCTTGTTATGACATTGCTTGTTCCTAATTTTTAAACATTGAGGACAATGTTCATATCTAGGTTTGGGGGTATTGGAGTTTACCAAGTAAATTTAGTTTCTCTTATTAAAAAAAAATATATATATATTTCTTGCTTTTTTTTTCTTTTTTTTTCTATATTTTGAGTCTTGTTTTGTTTTGAGTCACTTTCCGAACACATTTGATGAGATTGTGATAAATGTTTGCATGACTTAAATGAAAATTGAATTTTATTTATTTATTTATTTATTTATTTATTTATTTATTTTATTTATTTTTGTTCCTTGTAAATTCTTCTTGTAAAAAAAAATATATATATAAAATAATTCATTAATTAATTAATTTGGCATCGTTCTAGCATGGTATGTTCGAAACCTTCTTTGCACTTGCCATTTGTTTCATAATTTTCCAATTAAAGGATTTGCATGACCCAAAGAATTGTATCAAGCATAAATTAGACTTATATAACCATATAATGTGAGCTTTTGAGCCTTGTGCTTCATTTCATGAGTGTTATGCACATACTCTTATTTTCTTGTCATCAAAGTTGTTGTTTGATCTCATTATTCATTGATTTGGTTGAACACTTAAAAGTCATTCATTCTTATGCAATTTGATTTCATGACATTTAAGAAGTGATATTAAGGCCCTCTTTGGATCGTTTGTGCCTTTCAAGCTAACCTTATGCATGCTTAAGCATGATTTTCCATTGTTAACCATTTTGAGCCTACATGTAAACCTTTTCTTTCATTTTACCAATTATATTTCCTCGCCTTAGCCCGAAAAACAAGAATTTACCTTTCTAAGGAACTCATGAGCTCTAATTCGGTTGTGTTTTTCATGCTAAGTTTGGGAAGGGATATTACATAAAGAAAAAAAAAAAAAATTCACTCAATTGGTGAAAGAAAAGAGAAAAGTTGTGATTAAGTGGTGGTTGAATGAAATTTCATTTTTGGGTTTCATTTTTGGGCCTTCAAAATAAATTGGTGTTTAAGGAAAGGAGTATGAATCATTGTAAATGAAGGTATAAAGAGTTTTGATCGCGTAAAAGAAAAAATCTAATCGTGATGATTCGAAGTCTTGTAAACAATTGTTTTATGCTCTTATATTTTGAGTTTCTTGGACTTTGTTTTATCCATACCCTTCATTTCTTACTCACCTTACACCCTTGGCCCCATTACAACCTATGCTAAAGACCTAAATTGATCTTAAATGTCATGTGGTTGAATTGCATGCATTTTATTACTTTTAAGTGTTTGGCATCCTTCTTGAGATCATATTAATGCAAGTTCTTCATCTTCCTATTTTGAGTTAACTCCTTTATGGTTTAACTCTAATCCCATGTCTATAACTGAGTGTTGCATTGTAGCCCTCTTCTGAGTGATTCATTTGTGAGAGGACAACTTTGGTGAGATTTGAAGTTGCATTTGTGCTTGGTATGATTTTTGAAATTGTGTGGAAACTAAGATTGGGGAATTTGTTGCATTTGGCTATCACACTACTACACTTTGAGCATATTATGTTTTGAACTTTGCCGCTTTGTGAATAATGTCTAAAATTGAGCTTTTATTGTCAAAACGTTTAAGTCATGTGCATGAGTCATTTCTCTTCACAAAATGTTCGGAAAGATTGTTTTGAGTTTTTATTTTGATTTTGATTTTTTTTGTTTTTTGTGTTTTGTGTTTTGTTTTTATTTTTATGTTTGTTTTTGGTTTTGGTTTTGCTTAAGAACTAACAAATCTAATAAGTTTTCTAACCATTTTGTTTTGTAGAGTTAGAAAAACGTTTGTGGGTATCGTAACTGTTAAACCCTCAGGAGACACAACTCCTCCTACTAGGGATGCCTAGAGGTTTAAAGGCTTGTCGCATTCGCTCAATGCAATCGAGTTACCTACGAAAGTGGTCTAGTTAACTTCTTGTTTTGTTTTTAACTTTGTTTTGTGTTGTTTTGCTCGAGGACTAGCAAAATCTAGGTTTGGGGGTATTTGATCGGTTCATAATTGTATATCATTTTGTACCCTTCTAGCTTATGATTTGGTTATGTTTTTGAGTTAAACTTGTGCTTTTAATCCTTTTTGTGTTTATCTTTCAGTTCATTGAGCTTTAGGTAATAATGAGGGCTTTGGATAGTAAATGATGGAATCCATGCATGTTAGGGCCTAATTTGGATGAATGGATGAAGAGCTTAAAGACAAACTCAATTTTGGCTACAGTCCCCTGCCAGCCCAGTTTCGTAGGTCATATTGCAAGCTTTGTTTCAGCAACCTACATAGCTCGGATGAGGCCACATTCTTCATGCAAGTTGTTCCAATGGGTGTATACTATAACATATCCAAAATTCAGCCCCATTGGATAAATATGGAGTCTGTTACCTAGCAAACACAGAACCATGCTCAGGATGGATTTTATCAGCGCGCAAAATGAGTTAGCAATTTGTTTTGGCCTTAACTTCCTCCTCCGACCTTGGATTGGCCCAAATGATATATGGCTGGAAAGAAGACATTCTGAACTTCAAGTTTGAGTGCTTAAAGTCTTAATTTGCTTAAGGGAAGCCCAATGCGTAAGCCCTTGAAGTTGCTGGTCATGCTGACCTCAGGATGAGCTATTATTTCTGGTTGGAAGCTTGGTCAT
Organism: Prunus avium; assembly: GCF_965620075.1. Lineage (NCBI taxonomy): Eukaryota > Viridiplantae > Streptophyta > Magnoliopsida > Rosales > Rosaceae > Prunus > Prunus avium. The sequence continues at coordinate 38,310,657 of NC_142285.1, forward strand.
GGTGACATGAAGATGAGCTAGGGCTGCTGGTGGGATTTATTAGTGAAGTGCATCAACCATTTCAGATTTTATAATGGAAGTGTTGTATGCATTAGTGAAGTGCATCAACCATTTCAGATTTTATAAAACAAGTGTTGTATGCATTAGCCATACTTAATTCAGATTTTCAGCTTCCTTAGGCCTATATATAGTGAGGTTTCCCAAGCTTGTAAACACACCCCAAGGGGGGGAGCTCTCAAACACTTCTCTAGAGCTCCCTTCCCTTCTCTCCCTCAAATTCTCTTAGTTTTGCTTTCTAGTTCTCAATTCTAGCTTTCTTTAATGTTTTCTTAGTTGTAATTTATTTTTCTTGTAATGTACATTCTTTCTTAAGTATTCAAGTTTAATTAGTTTCCAAGTTTCAATTATGGTTTTTGTTCTTATTCATTATGCTTATAAGTTAATATGCTAGTTTGAATGATTGATCACCATTTAGGCTTGCATGTTAGCTATCTTGGTTTGAATTAAGAGTATACACCATGCTTTAATTCGAATTGAACTATGAATAGGAAGAGTATGTATGGACATTCGACAACAGGGATTAGATACATGCTTGGTTGTTTAAATTGTTCTTCTATGCTTAATGGGTTCCTAATGCTTAATTTTAGGTTAGACAACAAATGATCAAATTAGGGAATTAGGAACACAAGGTTATGACCACACACCATGGCTTAATCATACTTTAGCTAGAATCAATCCATTAATCTAAATTGAACTTGGGAACTTATTTGCTTGAGTTACTTATTTCTTTCTTCCTTGTTTTATGTTCTTTGTTTTTGTTTCTATTTTGTGTAGGGAAAATGAATTGGATCATTCAATCACCAATCCTCGTGGGATCGACCTCGCACTTACATACGCTATACTACCGAACGGCTCGTGCACTTGCGAGTATCACAAGTTGAGGATGCAACTGAATCCATTTTGGTGCAGCTGTATCTACGCAACAACTCCCAATTCACGTTTCATTAAATTAAAATAAATAAATAAATTAATAATAACATGTGGGCTTCGGACTTCATTGTGGGCTTCGGGTTTTCACCGTTGTTAGGTTTCAAAGTGTGTTAACTTCTTTTGGGTTGGGCTTTCAATCGTTTGGGTTTTGGTTTGTGTAAGACTGTTTGTTTTCTGTTTCGAGTGTTTTACTGTTTCGTTTTTTTATTTTTTTTATTTTTATTTTTTGTTTGTAATTATTTTATTTCAATTCTTGTGTGTTTTGTGATTTTATATTTACTTTAGTACCTTTCATTTCTTGTTATGACATTGCTTGTTCCTAATTTTTAAACATTGAGGACAATGTTCATATCTAGGTTTGGGGGTATTGGAGTTTACCAAGTAAATTAAGTTTCTCTTATTAAAAAAAATATATATATATTTCTTGCTTGTTTTTTTTCTTTTTCTATATTTTGAGTCTTGTTTTGTTTTGAGTCACTTTCCGAACACATTTGATGAGATTGTGATAAATGTTTGCATGACTTAAATGAAAATTGAATTTTATTTATTTATTTATTTATTTTTTTTGTTCCTTGTAAATTCTTCTTGTAACATAAATAAAATAAAATAATTCATTAATTAATTAATTTGGCATCGTTCTAGCATGATATGTTCGAAACCTTCTTTGCACTTGCCATTTGTTTCATAATTTTCCAATTAAAGGATTTGCATGACCCAAAGAATTGTATCAAGCATAAATTAGACTTATATAACCATATAAAGTGAGCTTTTGAGCCTTGTACTTCAATTCATGAGTGTTATATACATACTCTTATTTTCTTGTCATCAAAGTTGTTGTTTGATCTCATTATTCATTGATTTGGTTAAACACTTAAACGTCATTCATTCTTATGCAATTTGATTTCATGACATTTAAGAAGTGATATTAAGGCCCTCTTTGGATCGTTTGTGCCTTTCAAGCTAACCTTATGCATGCTTAAGCATGATTTTCCATTGTTAACCATTTTGAGCCTACATGTAAACCTTTTCTTTCATTTTACCAATTATATTTCCTCGCCTTAGCCCGAAAAACAAGAATTTACCTTTCTAAGGAACTCATGAGCTCTAATTCGGATGTGTTTTTCATGCTAAGTTTGGGAAGGGATATTACATAAAGAAAAAAAAAAATTCACTCAATTGGTGAAAGAAAAGAAAAGAAAAGAGAAAAATTGTGATTAAGTGGTGGTTGAATGAAATTTCATTTTTGGGTTTCATTTTTTGGGCCTTCTAAATAAATTGGTGTTTGTTCAATTCAAGGAAAGGAGTATGAATAATTGTAAATGAAGGTATAAGGAGTTTTGATCGTTTAAAAGAAAAAATCTAATCGTGATGATTCGAAGTCTTGTAAACAATTGTTTCATGCTCTTATATTTTGAGTTTCTTGGACTTTGTTTTATCCATACCCTTCATTTCTTACTCACCTTACACCCTTGGCCCCATTACAACCTATGCTAAAGACCTAAATTGATCTTAAATGTCATGTGGTTGAATTGCATTTATTTTTCTACTTTTAAGTGTTTGGCCTCCTTCTTGAGATCATATTAATGCAAGTTCTTCATCTTCCTATTTTTGAATTAAGTACCTTATGATTTAACTCTAATCCCATGTCTATAACTGAGTGTTGCATTGTAGCCCTCTTCTGAGTGATTCATTTGTGAGAGGACAACTTTGGTGAGATTTGAAGTTGCATTTGTGCTTGGTATGATTTTTGAAATTGTGTGGAAACTAAGATTGGGGAATTTGTTGCATTTGGCTATCACACTACTACACTTTGAACATGTTATGTTTTGAACTTTGCCGCCTTGTAAATAATGTCTAAAATTGAGCTTTTAAACGTTTAAGTCATGTGCATGAGTCATTTCTCTTCAGAAAATGTTCGGAAAGATTGTTTTGAGTTCTTTTTATTTTTTTAATTGTTTTTCTTTTTGTTTTATTTTTTTGTTTTTGTTAATGTATTTATGTTTGTTTTTGTTTTTGGTTTTGCTTAAGGACTAACAAATCTAATAAGTTTTCTAACCATTTTGTTTTGTAGAGTTAGAAAAACGTTTGTGGGTATCGTATCTGTTAAACCCTCAGGAGACACAACTCCTCCTACTAGGGATGCCTAGAGGTTTAAAGGCTTGTTGCATTCGCTCAATGCAATCGAGTTACCTACGAAAGTGGTCTACTTAACTTCTTGTTTTGTTTTTAACTTTGTTTTGTGTTGTTTTGCTCGAGGACTAGCAAAATCTAGGTTTGGGGGTATTTGATCGGTTCATAATTGTATATCATTTTGTACCCTTCTAGCTTATGATTTGGTTATGTTTTTGAGTTAAACTTGTGCTTTTAATCCTTTTTGTGTTTATCTTTCAGTTCATTGAGCTTTAGGTAATAATGAGGGCTTTGGATAGTAAATGATGCAATCCATGCATGTTATGGCCTAATTTGGATGAATGGATGAAGAGCTTAAAGACAAACTCAATTTTGGCTACAGTCCCCTGCCAGCCCAGTTTCGTAGGTCATATTGCAAGCTTTGTTTCAGCAACCTACATAGCTCGGATAAGGGCACATTCTTCATGAAAGTTGTTCCAATGGGTGTATACTATAACATATCCGAAATTCAGCCCCATTGGATAATTGTGGAGTCTGTTACCTAGCAAACACAGAGCCATGCTCAGGATGGATTTTATCAGCGCGCAAAATGAGTTAGCAATTTGTTTTGGCCTTAACTTCCTCCTCCGACCTTGGATTGGCCCAAATGATATATGGCTGGAAAGAAGACATTCTGAACTTCAAGTTTGAGTGCTTAAAGTCTTAATTTGCTTAAGGGAAGCCCAATTCGTAAGCCCTTGAAGTTGCTGGTCATGCTGACCTCAGGATGAGCTATTATTTCTGGTTGGAAGCTTGGTCATGGTGACATGAAGATGAGCTAGGGCTGCTGGTGGGATTTATTAGTGAAGTGCATCAACCATTTCAGATTTTTTAATGGAAGTGTTGTATTTATTAGTGAAGTGCATCAACCATTTCAGATTTTATAAAACAAGTGTTGTATGCATTAGCCATACTTAATTCAGATTTTCAGCTTCCTTAGGCCTATATATAGTGAGGTTTCCCAAGCTTGTAAACACACCCCAAGGGGGGGGAGCTCTCAAACACTTCTCTAGAGCTCCCTTCCCTTCTCTCCCTCAAATTCTCTTAGTTTCTCTTTCTAGTTTTCAATTGTTATAATGAGATCTTTGTGCTGAAATTCTCCTTAAGTTTTTCCAAGTTCTACTTAATTTTCATTGTTATGTAAATTCTTTTCTTTAGTTTCAAGTTTGATTAGTTTCCAAGTTTCAATTATGATTTTTGTTCTTATTCATTATGCTTATAAGTTAATATGCTAGTTTGAATGATTGATCACCATTTAGGCTTGCATGTTAGCTATCTTGGTTTGAATTAAGAGTAGACACCATGCTTTAATTCGAATTGAACTATGAATAGGAAGAGTATGTATGGACATTCGACAACAGGGATTAGATACATGCTTGGTTGTTTAAATTGTTCTTCTATGCTTAATGGGTTCCTAATGCTTAATTTTAGGTTAGACAACAAATGATCAAATTAGGGAATTAGGAACACAAGATTATGACCAAACACCATGGCTTAATCATACTTTAGCTAGAATCAATCCGTTAATCTAATTGAACTTGGGAATTTATCTGCTTGAGTTAGTTATTTCTTTCTTCCTTGTTTTATTTATTTCCTTTCTTTTTCATTTCTGTTTTGTGTAGGGAAAATGAATTGAATCATTCAATCACCAATCCTCGTGGGATCGACCTCGCACTTACATACGCTATACTACCGAACGGCTCGTGCACTTGCGAGTATCACAAGTTGAGGATGCAACTGAATCCATTTTGGTGCAGCTGTATTTACGCAACATACGTACCTTGAGTATCTTATATATTGCAATGTGCCACTTTTTATTCAAAACAAAATCAGTGAGCCTTAATCAAAAGTGCAGTTTGATCCATGCAACTCAATCAATCAAGAAATATCAGTAATACAATATCCTTAAACATGATCTAAGCTTCATATTGCATGACCTTACAGAACAGCCAATTTATTTTATGATGAACACAACCTTATGGATTAAGCCAACTTTACATGATTCAATCCATCAAAAACGAATTAATACTTTTAGACATGTGGATCAGTTCAACTATACATGGTTTAATCCAAATCACCTACAGATCAATCCTTTTACATGTGAAGTTGCATTGATGCTACAAAACATTCACTTAAATGCATACAAAAAGCAACCAAGTCTCAAACATGTCCATACATAAACAAACAATTTAGCCAAGCAAGAAAGTTCCAAAATAGCTCACGTTTCCCTTTATATGATCAACCAAAATTATCTTTCCTTGAGTCATGAAAACAACTTTTATGACTATTTAAGATCACTATTAATAAATTATCATTAGCAACTTAAGCACGTGAGATTTATCAAAACCAATAAATAGGACACGTATCATGTTACAATCCATATAACAAAACAAAACCGTATATGCACCTAATGGAGTTAAGGTTCATTGTGACATTCCGAAAAGTTTTTAAAACACAAACATATCTGAATAAGCTGTCTCATAGTGCTTAAATATCTGTACATTATTGATTCACACCCGTGGGTTGAGAGTCAAACATGTTTTTAGTGATCACCAAAATAGTTGATATATGAATTTCTTTCGTATGTTAAATCCCTACATATGTGGATAGAGAGAAATTCCTATATTAATTCACATGTGTTATCTTCTGGGTCACTCTCCACCATTAATGTACGTGGATAAACTTTCCCCAGGAAGCTTTACTTAAACATTATTAACTCACACCTGTGGGTCATAAGTTAAACATGTTCCAAAACACTAGACGAATTAGGTATGAGTAAACTTCTTGTACAGGAAAATTTCTCATATGTGGATCAAGAAATTTCCTGTTAGTTTACACAAACCCTTTCTCTATGTTGTTCCATCACATCTGTCATCAATTTGTATTCTTTTCATCTATGGATGAAAATAGCACAAAAGGCTACTAGCTGTGATGCAATTATTGATCAATCTTTAGATTGGAAACTGAATCTGCAATAGTTAAGCTGCTGTGGCTCGCTTAACTAATGCAATATTTGAGATCTCCAGTCTTTGATCAATAGACTTTCAAGCATGAATAATGATAAAGAACTTTATATCATGACATGCTTAATAGAATATGTTAATGCCACGTCAAATATAAGAAATAACATGTACTTTAAAGGTTTTATTTTTTAGATTTTTATCTTTCTGGTTTAGTGCTTTAAACCTTTATGCATATATGTACACTTGCTATGCTTACTTGAAAACCTAGAAATCAGCTTGATTAAAACTACCCAACATAAGCAGCGTTTATTAGACTAAAAAGGCCTTTGTAAAATATGCAATTATTCTATATCTCTCTAGCTAGATTGCAAGCCAAGCACAAGTACTCTTGATTATGATTCCATGTTTTTCGACATCAGCCTTAGTGAAAACATGTCAAACTTGAATGAGATCTAATGCATTTAGCTTAGTGCTGGAATAAAATTACTTATATTAATTCATAAGAAAGTGAGCATGCATCCAATGTGTCAATTCTTTTAATAAGATCTGATATGCCATATATGAAATTATGCATGCCAACTATATCCATGATTGATTGACTCTCCCAAAGCAAGATGCAAGCAGCCTTTATGCTAATTTGTCCCCTTATGTTTCGTTTTCTAATTTCTAGGGATATTTGTCCAAAAGTTTAGGATCTAATCATCTTTAGAGCTGAACCAAAATAAATAGGCGACTTTACCTTTTAACGGGTCTGAATGCGGTGTTAAGCTTCATGCTAGTGTTGCCTATTATTCAGAACTTGAATTTCTGGATCAAACTCAATACCTTCCATGAAATCTGATAACTAAATCACTGGTTTCAGCTCAACATGCCTGCTTGTTGTCTTCTCCTCCCCAACGGAGCCATCTCTGTCGGTGCCACTATGGGTGTTGTCAATCCATTCTCTGACAGCCACGGCTTTTGGATATCGGGTCTGAGAGCAAAGCTTCTTGCTGTTGTCATTTGAATTACCATTATCGATAGCAGTCTAGTGATTTTGGGAGAGTTTTGAGAATCAGAAGCTAGGGTTTCAGAGGGAGGTGGTGCAGACGGGTCCTTGTAATCTAAGACTAGATTTTCTGGAGGGGAAGGGTGTACACCATTCACTATCGGTTACTTTCATGAATTAATCAAAATATCCAACGCCTTTGGCAGAAAAAGATTGGAGAAAACTTTTGGTTCTAAGATATGCAGCCTAGGCTCTGATACCACATGTAAACTATAATGACTACACATGATAGAACACACATCAAGAATATACAAGAGGCACTTGTATTTATATGCATCTACCTAAGAGTCTTGCCCATCAAGAAACTCTTAAGAAATCCTTATTGCATTAGGTTTATAACTTCTAATCCACAATTAAATAGGAATCCTTTTAGCTCTTATATTAGCCTTAAAACACTAACTTAAATAGAGCTGCCAGTTTAGTTGCACTTAAACTCCTAATTGATATCAAGTCTTTAGAATCCTTTGATGATTATAAGACCACACTTTAATGGGTTAGACATCTAAACGCCTAACACTTTCATCTTGCAACCCTAAACAGCTTTCTGCGAGATCAACCACTTTTCTTGGCTATCTCCAAATTTTCCTCCTTGATTATTTTACCATCAAGAATTTGATCCCAGCGACTCTCTTCCACTGAACGAGCAAATATATATATAAATTTAGTCCATGGCCAAGCGTTTGGGAGGCGAACAAATTTATGAGAAGAAGACTTGGGTGGAAGACTAGAAGTCTGGCAGCCAACAACTTTCGCATTTCTTTTATTTATAATCCAAGCCTTGAATTAAAAATGTTTTTCATGAGGACTTGCAAAATGAAATTTGCATTGGTTGGGGAGGAAAAGGAGAAGACTTAGAAGTAGATCTCGTCTCGATGCTTGCTAGCTTTAACATATTTTATTAAAGCCTGGAATTAAAAATATTTTTCATAAGAACTAGCTAGCACTGCAATTTATAAAATCACACATCTTGCCAAAATGAAATTTGCTTTCATTTCGGAGACGAAGTCAACAAAGACTAGGGATGCGCACGGTCCGGTTTGGACCGGTTTTTGCTTCAAATTAGAACCAAATTTGATACTATTTATTCGGTTTGGTTTGGTTCAATTTTAACAAAAAAATTCAAAAACTACTCAATTTGGGTTAAACCGATTCCGGTTCAGTTCCTATTCAATTCGGTTTTGAACTGGATTATTAAAATTATTATTTTCAAATTATTTTTTAATACAAATTTCAACTGAAATTTTATTTTATTTGACTTGAAAATTAATAAATTATTTAATTTCATATAAAAATAAATATTAAAGCTAGAAAGGAGAGATGTTTTGAAATTGAACTTGGATAAATATTAGTTATGAGATTAAAAATATAGCATTGAATATAAATAAATATTGAAATTATATATTTTTTAATTTGACCAGTTCGGTTTGGCCCAATTTGGTTTTTAAAGATATAAAATCGGATCCAAAATCGGTCCAAACCGGTCCGATTCGGTTTTTGACCGATTGTTGACTTTTTTGTCAACTCAGTTTTTTTGGGTGCAGTTCGGCTCCGGATTTTCGGTTTTTGACTTTTTTGTCAACTCGGTTTTATTCTCAATGCTAACATAACATTTTTTTAAAAAATCCAAGTCAAGAATTAAAATGTTTTAGTTATTTATTGCAACTAGCTGGAATTAAAAGCAAACCAAAAGGTAGAGAATAATGAAATATTTAAAATACCAGATAATGTCATTGATTAATGCAAATCTTAAGAATTGAAATTATTAATTAAATAAAGAGAATATGATAAATTCACATTTTTTCATATTAACGTAATAACTAGTTTTTATTATACTCCATGACTAATATCTAGTTCGCTAAATAAAATTTGCCTTTTTTTATATGAATAAATAAAAGTTCAGGGGGAGCTTGAAATAAAATTTGCTTTTGTTTAACAGTTTGCGGCATTCTCTTCTCAACTTCTCGTGCGCGGTAAAAATTGGCACGCGGGGTTAGTGGAAATTATGGTCTTGTAAATTGTATGTTCCAATCTTCTAGTTACTACCGGGGGGTCATCTATATAATTATTCTATTACTTCAAAAATAACAGTATAACAAAAGGTAATTTTATTTGGACCCATCAATTCTATTATTGGTCACCAAGGTGCCAGGAACTTAGTGATCACCAACCGTTAGATCTAATCCAATGGTGATTAAGGATCGTCACCTCTATTTGAGAAAAAATAATAATTTTATACTAAAAACATTGGCTAAAAGTTCAATTATACTGAAAAATAATGAAGGATTCTCCTTCTTTAATCGTATTCAATCTCCAGAAACGCCTTCCTTCGCCTCCCTTCTTTCTTTTTGGGCTAGGGTTTTCTCTCTTATTAAAACAGTTATTCTTGTTTTATTCTGAACAATTATCCAGAAAACCATAGTGTAGTGAAGTTGAAAAGGAAAGGAAAATCATTATAAAAAAAATAGTTACAACACATTAAAGGATTCTTTGCCAGATTGAGTTCAAGAGGAAGAACAGATTCTTAAAGGAAATAAGAAAAAGCAAAACTTGAACTTGAGGAGGGAGAGAAAGAGGGTTCAGCCGTGCCCTTGGGTCAGCTTTAATTTCTTTTCGCTATAATTGAACCCAGGCCAGTGTTTTTTTAAAGTAAAATTATTTTTTCTTAAATTGAGGCCTGAATCATTATGTACCGTTGGATCATATCTAAAGGCAGGTGACCACTAAGTTCCCTGCACCTTGATGAACGGAACTGATTAATCTAATTATATTTAATATTGAAAGAAATTTCACATTCTAACCACATGACAGACATTGACAACAGTTAAGTGTTATGCTGCATAAAAAATTAAAAAATAAAGTTAAAGTGTTCTGACATACTTTTGTTTCACGAGGTACTCACTACAGTTGAAACAAAATACATCGTTAGGAACAAAGCCAAATCAGCAACAAAATGCCTCTCGCGCTAATCGAAGTAGTTGCAAAATTAACTATTGGTTGGAAAGACGAAGGAAATGGTTACAAAAAGACTTGGGTTGGGGACAAGATAAGACTAGAAGTCTAGATCTAATGTGAATTCTAAAGTTAAAAATGTTTGTTTATGACTACTAGTAGTTACTACTGCAATTAATTGAAACAACTTGCCAAAATGTTGATAACTAAGGTGTTTGCAAAGGGTTATTATTTGGATTTTATCTTTCATTTGGATGAATGAATTGAAAATTACGCACAATTCTAAAATGATGGAATTTAAATCTTTGTCGTTTGAATTTCTGACAATTAATAACTTTAGTGTTTAGATTTATATATGTCGAATTTTGTAAATGACAAACAATTATAGAGACAATATAAATGATCAAATGACACCTCTTTTTATGGAAATCTCTAACTCAAATCCTAACAAATTTTTTGACAATAGTAGAATCATATTGTAACAAATTTTCAATATCGGGATACTTCATTATTAAAATTAAAAACATTGGGATAAATATGTACAACTTTAAGATACTAAACTGAAATTTATCCCAAAAATAATATTAACATAATAATATTGATAGCCTCGAGCAATAATTAATTCTACCAACTAATACAATTGCTCACTGACATTTTTCGTTGTCAAAATAGCTCACTCGCTTGCTGCCAAAAAAAAGAAAAGAGTCTCTCCTTTAGTGCCCGTGGATGGAGCCCAGGCGCATTCAAGAAGATTCAAAACGAGGCTGAAGACAGCCCCCAACAGCATCTACACTACATATATCTACCATTCTACTATAACTTTCACTATTTTTTATATATATTTTCTTTGGTCTTATTATAAATTTATAACTTGACTTCAGTTGTAGAGAATTTAAGATTTAAAAGGGATTTGCTCCATCATTGCAAATTCCAGACAACTGAAGCAGCTGTAGAGAAGATGGAAGAGAAAGATGAAGCAACTGCAGTTGCAGACAACCGGAAAGACAAAGCTGCAAGGTTAGTTTCTATATATACGTATGCATGCAAATTTCACATTCTTGTGAACTGTGAAGAAAGTTGTTGAAGTACGTATTAAACTTTTTCTTCTGTCTCTCTTAAATCTGGATAAGAATTTTGTTACTTGGGTTCCTTTCCTTAAATGTTCTGCTCAATCCGACAGGCGGTGGAATTTTCTTTGTGTTCTGCCCAGCAGTAGCTATGATCCAAATTTAAATGCAGCAAGGTTGAACAACATATTTATATCATCATGTGTGCTTGGCGTTTTACTGGATCCTTTGTTCCTCTACATTCCCATGCTCAACCAAGATATCAAGTGTATGAAGTTGGACAACACCTTAATGATTGCAGCTCTTGTCTCACGATCGTTCACTGATCTATTCTATATAGGCAGAATTATTTTTCAAGTTTGCAGAATTATTTTGCAAGTTTGTAGATTTAAAACCTGCCCAGCTTTTATGAATCTATTTCTTCCGGAAAGTTCCTCCTCCGAGTTAACTGAATTAAGGAATGAATACTTGCCAAAGTCAAGTATAGCTAAGAAGATATGGCAGTCGTCTATCATAGTTGACATTTTAGCTATTCTTCCTCTTCCGCAGGTATGGACAAAAGCCCTCGCTTTGATCTGGACTAGTACTCTAGATCGAGTTAATTGCTTTTCCAATCTCACTGTTTCTGTTTTTTTTCCTTTTTTTCTCTTTTTGTTTGGTAATTCACAGTTTTTTGTTTGCATGCAGTGCTATTTCAATATATAAGAGATTTTGCTCCAAATAGTCGATATTAACATTGCTATGTTTCCAGGTGGTAATTCTCTTTTTCTTTCTGAAAATGAGGGGAGGATCTTTCGGGAAGCATATTATGAACATTCTTATTATGGTGCAATATGTACCCCGAGTTCTTCGCATCTATCTATCATGCAAAAAAGCTAAAAAACCTTTCAAAGGACATATGGCATTATGGGTTAAAGGCTTACTCAATTTTTTTCTTTACATTCTGGCTAGTCATGTAAGTTTCACTTTTATTATAATTTATTTTAATTTCAAAAAGTTATTTTACTTTACATAAGGAAAATACTTGTCTCTTTTTCATGCAAGTAAGAACTTCTATTTTCCTGCTAATCACAATCTGACATGTATGCAAACAAAATATCTTTTTGTATATTTTATGAATTATTTTTGCATATATGTCAAACTATGTTTGATAATAATGTCTCATTGTTGAGAAAGAGGCAAACAATGTCCTTAAATTTAAATAAATATTAAACTAGCATTGCATGATATCTTAAATAACTCTATTTTGAGTGATGAATTAAGGGGTCCACTACGAATTTTAATTCAACAAACCATTTATTTAAGTTTTTATTTGAGGGAACATTGTAACAACAACACCACCAATAGAAGGTGCATATATGCTTTGTATCAAATTATACTTGTGTTGATGCATGATTTTTGCTCAACCAATGAGGACGAGTCAGATCAAGTCAACTCTTCTTCAAGAAATGAACTTAGATGGGTTCTGTACTTCTGTATGCTTTCTTGGCCTTACTTGGAGTGGCCAAGTAAGATGATAGCTTCAACTTGCTTCTGAAAGGAAACAAGAAATGGTCACTAAAGAGGTGGTGGTGGAGCCACCAAACGCCCTCTAATTCTTAAGTTAGGTTTTTTCCATCAAATCTAGAGAAAGTTCATATTACATTTTTAGGTGAAAAGTACTCTCCCTTTCATACAAGGAAAGCTGGGTCTTACTTTGGTTATCTTTCGATGTTGGACTCGCCTAAGACGTGATATCTTCGGAGTAGTCTCACCATTTTTGTGAAAGCATGCGTCAATAGAATATTCTGTGATCCTTAAGTGGGCGCACTAGGCTCGGTCTTGTATACCTCTTTTGGTCCTGGTCGGCCTTCATTGCCTTTTTGTCTAGCCTCTTCAAACGCAGGCAAGGTGCTTTGAGCTTTAGCCATCTGAGTCCAATTACCTCCTCAGATATTTTGAGCTTTATTTCTTACACACTTTTTGACAGTGTTATGAAATTTGGCATCAACAACTTGCAAACACAAACGATCCTAATAACTTCTGTGAGAACCAATCTTGTGAGGCGAATCCTCACAAAATTTGTCAGCATCAATTTTTTTTAACAAATTTGAAATTTTATTCTCATGAAAACTTATTAGCATCATTTAAAATTTTCTCAAAAGTTCATTCTAACTAGCTTGTTGGTTTCTTTAGGTACTTGGAGCTTTTTGGTACTTTTTTGCTGTGCAGCGACTAATAACTTGTTGGGAACACGCATGTCGATATGAAAATGGATGTGGCGCTAGTACTTTTGATTGCCGTGATCACCATACGTTGAGAAATATTACGGTTCTAAATGATTTATGCCCTATAAATCCACAAAATCCAACTCTCTTTGATTTTGGTATATATCTAAATATCCTTCAGTCAGGTGTTTTGTGGTCAACAAACTATCCCCTGAAGTATTTGAACAGTTTTTGTTGGGGCCTGCGAAATTTGAGGTTTGTAAATGTGAGACCCTTTGATATTAAAGATTGAGTTATAATTACAAATAAATAAAAATCTAAATTTGCAATCTAGAGAATTTTGTTATTTAAAAATAAATAAAAAAGCAAATAGTAATCAACTAGCCTTTGAAGTGCTGGTAGTTCTCTCTACTTGGTTGTAATAAAGTATCTTTGTCGAAAAAAGTACTCTTTGCATAGTATTTTGTTTAATTACCCAAAGAAAGTTATTAATAAGTACATAATCATAATGTGTTCCATGTAAAGATGAATACAATTAACTTTTTTCTTTCCTTCTAGGATGGTTGTAATTTATATGCCCTACATGGACAAAATGCTGGGTCCGAAACTAGAGAAATGATCTTAGATTTCCGTACATTGAACACATTATAGTCATTCTATAATGAGGGTAAATTGATTAGCCGTTAGATTAAATTGGTTAGTTTGATTCAACAGTAAGATAGGACCTCATTAATTAAAAACCTTAGACAAGTTCACTATAGAATTCTTGTATCTTTATAACTTTTGATTTGTTTATCTTATGTATTGTGATCCATTTCATTTTTGCAGTTCTCTTGCTTCAAATCTCCAGCCGAGTTTCAATACATGGGAAATCCTCTTTGTGGCCTTTATATCTATAATCGGCTTGCTACTATTTGTATATCTCATTGGAAATTTGCAGGTTGGTGCGCTGAATATCTGTATATAAAAAGTTATCCTTAAGCTTACAGCGATCCTGATATATGTTTATTTATTTTTCTCATTTGAGTACCCATCTATATATATCTATGTGTCTTTTTTTTTTTGGGTCAATGTGTGTATATATAAATTAGAATCAATGAACTGAACCTCTTGTTGTGAAATAGACCTATGTGCAGTTAGATACTGAAAGGTTAGAGTCGCACAGACGCAAGATGAAAATTGAAACGAAGATGAAAGTAAAGGGCCAAGAAGTAGAATCATGGTTATCTAAAAATGGCATCCCCCTGCATAATATGCCGGAGATCATGGACAAGGTACGACAAGAACTTGAAGAAAACTGGGATATTGATGTGGTTCAGGAAATCCTCTCTGTTCTTACCCCCAAATATATCAAAAGTTGCACCCCGTTCAGAAGGCTGCAGAAGGTAGGTTCAGAAGCTAGTTTATACAATATATATGCCTACATATTTGTTTTCAACGATCCGAACCATCTATATTCTAAGCCTACATTCATGGATCATCATTGTATTTCCAATACGTATTAATGGTTTTTTTTTATATAATATATTTTTGTTATTTCCAATATGTACTAATGTTAAAAATGTGTGTATATATATATATTAGATTTTTAATTGCTGATTATTTTTCTAAAATATTGTATCTGTTTCTAGGTGCCACTACTTAAAGACATGGACGAAGGAGTTTTGAGAGAAATCTCTGAGAAGCTTAAGCCCAAGAAGTACACTCCTGAACAAATCATTATTAAGAAGGATCAAACACTTGAAATGATGTTTTTCATCGTGGACGGACGTGTAACTATTGAAAAGGAAAATTCTCAGTTGCAATTAGGCGCAGGATATCTTTATGGAGAGGAACTTCTAGTTTCGCCGTTGTGGACTTCCTCTGGTGATGCAAAACCCATAAACGAGTCTGTTCGGGCCATTGATGATGTTCAAGCCCTTGTTCTCTCTGCCACAGACATGGCGACCTTGGGCTTTAGTTCCAGGCGGTCTATCAACGATTTGCGCATGGTGGTAACTATTCTTCAGAAAGTAAGCTCCTCTCTATTTAGAAGACGTATATACAATGACGTTACTTATTTGATTTATATAATGTTCTCTTTATGTTTGAGAAATTAATAATGTGTCAAATCCTAGGTGCCAAAACTTGAAACTATGGATAAACAAGTATTGAAAGCAATGTCTCATCATCTTTCTTCGGTTAGCTATAAACGCGACGACTATATTGTTCGAGAGAACCAACCAATTAGTATGATGTTCTTCGTTACGAGGGGAGAGGTAACAAAAAATGAGAACCCTCCCGAAGCAAATTTTATTGGAGAAGAACTTCTTGAGTGGGTACTGGATGAGTCTTTTCCTAACATATTACCCTTGTCGACCTGCACTGTTAAAGTAGTCTCAGATGATGCTGAAGTCCTCATACTGAAGTCCAAGAGCTTGAAGAGTGTAGTCTCTAGGTTCATGTCGCATTTCCGCAATTTTGCCTCTCCCTCAGATGTCCGGTTGACTTGGCTAAAGAAAGTAAGTTGCTCCATCTGCAGTACTATATATATATCAAGCAAAGTAATTAGAACTTAATGAAGAAGACACATCCAATTAAAACCATTATATATCATCCTAGCTAGCCAGTACTAACTTTTAGAAGATGCTTTATATTTTTCTTAACTGACAATGTCACATCTATATAATTTTAGGTGGAAATCTTTCAACAAATGGAGGAACAAGTGTTGGAAGCAATATCCAAGTGCCTTAAGCCCATGAACTTCAATGTTGCCAAGCGCCATATTCTTCAAGAGAAAAAACCACTTAAAATGATGTTCTTCGTCATGCGAGGAGTTGTATCAATTGAAAGCGATAGTGCTGTGGACGTGAACGTTAAAAAAACCTGTGAAATAGGAAGTTTCTACGGTGAAGAACTTGTACATTGGGTTACAACTTGGGTATCACACAAGCCCTTTCCTGCCAAACTACCTCTATCACCTGGTTCTGCGCTATGCGGCGTGCTTGGTGGTTCTGTCGAAATCCTTGCTCTCAAAGCCGACGACTTGAAGAGTGTAGTCTCTGATCAATTCAGGTCGAAATTCAGCATGGAAACCGCCCTCGCTACAGATTCTGATCAGCCTCGAGAACCATTGACCATCCTAAAGAATGTAAGTTCCTCTGGATGAAGAGAACTAGACCTATAATATATCCTATATATTTTAATCATAATTCTAATTTCTCCTTTGCCTTAAATAAATATGGTCTCCAATAATATCATAGGTGGAAAGCCTTGAGGCTATGGATGAGGAAGTGTTGAAAGAAATATGCGACCATCTTACCAAAAAAACGTATAAAGATGAGTACATTATTCTGAAGGACAAACAAATGGAAATGATGTTCTTCATCGTCGGTGGAGTTGTGTCAGTGACAAACGAGAGCTCGAAACATTACATCAGAGAAGGAGAACGTCCAAATCACAGTGGAGATGAACTTATACAACATTGGATGCGATCTAAATGTACGGAAGCTAACGTTCCTGCCGAATTGCCCCCCTCTCCTTTTAGTTTTTGGGCCATCGGTGAAGTTGAAGTTCTGGTTCTTAAGGCCGAAGACTTGGCAAGGGTTCAGCCTGGTGATCGAATTGGTTAGTATTATTATGTATGTGCAACTAATTATTATTATTTTTAATATTTTTTTTGGTGAGGTGTGCATATAATAAAGGCATGTGTGTAGTAATAAGATGTTATTTTCCCACCCGCGGCTACACGCATGCTTATGTACATACGTACTTTCGTTGTCTGATTGCTAGTATTTGATGATCTTGGTGCCAGGTTCTTGAAGAAATGGCAAGGAAAGAGTGATGGCACGATTACTTTTCCAAGGACAGGTTTGGTTTGCAATTAAACAAATCTGGTGAAGGCATGTGTGTGTGTATTTTTGTATGCAGCCCCGCCTTAGTTGTGACCTTTGTTGGAAAAGATAGGACGGTGGGGTAATTGGTTGTACATTATTGTGTGGAGATGTTGTGTACGTACTTTCTTTTTTTGACTGAATTTTCCTCTGGGGATTGTTTATTAAAAAAGAATTATTATTTTAAATTTTTGGTCGAAAATCATATCATTAAAAAGAAGCCCAGGAAAAAGGCTAAACAAGGAACAAAAGCTGCTATAAAATTACTAAATATATATTTTTTTAAGAGGGGTATCAAATTACTAATTAGGGAAGAAGACCAGAACTCTAGAAGCCAACTTTAACATTTTTTATTATTTATTTATCCAAGACTTAGGCTTGAATTCCATATGTTTTTCATGAACCTTGCCAAAATCGAAATTCTCATTACATCACTAGCTTGCTAGCTAGCAACAAGACAATCAATTACATCGGCCATCATCGTACGAATTCGACATTAATTTCGATTTGATTTTGCATCCCACTAGAACTAGTAGAATTAAACAATTCATCATGTTAACGTCTGATATGAAGAAGTTGAGCGTTTGAAGGTGACCCAAGCAACTGGTCGGTCTCTTTGGGAGACGTTGAGGGAAAGAAATTCAACTTAGCCAGTCCCTTAGCAGCTGAATAATCCCATGCCATAACCTCGAGCTTCTCTCATGGAGGGCCTTTCATCTTGCAACCCTAAACAGCTTTTTGCGAGATCAACCACTTTCTTGGCTGTCTCCAATTTTTCCTCCTTGATTATTTTACCATCAAGCGTGTAGAGTTCCAGAGCCTAGATCTAGTCTCGATGCTAGGTTTAACATATTTTATTAAAGCCTGGAATTAAAAATGTTTTTCATGAGAACTAGAAAGCACTGCAATTTGCCAAAACTAAATTTGTTTTGTGTTGGGAGACGAACGAATCTCGTCAACAAGACTTGGGGACATGACCAGATTCTGTTCTCAATGTTAACATAACTTTATTTTTTAAAATTTTTTTTTATCCAGTCTAGAATTAAAATGTTTTTTCTAATCACCCTCCCTCAGTATCGCTTGTATCAAAATATTTAAAACTCTAATCCGCCTCTCCTATTAGTTTAAAAAACGTAGCTCTAAGAATCACATTATAACAACAATAAAGTACAGTATTCTTTATCTCAAAAAAAAAAAAAAAAGTACAGTATTCTGACATACTTTTATTTAACGAGGCACCCACTTAAATTGAAACAAAATACAATTAATTACATCGTTAGGAACAAACCAATTAGCAACAATGCCTCTCGCGCCAATTGAGTAGTTGCAAAATTAAAGTTATTTACACTAACATCCCTTGAGTTTTTTTTCGGTGTTTTCATAAAACTCCTTGATGTTTCAAACATTACACAAATACTCCTTGAAGTTTCAAATTATTTTCACAAAACTCTTTTTCGTTGATTGTTCGCCGAAAAAATGATTATTTCATAAATGAAAAGTTATGGAAATGACAAAATTAACCTCAATGAATGTATGTGCAATCTAATCTCAAAGGCTAACTTTGTCTGTTGGATAATTTATATATATAAAATCATCAATTTTTGGACGAAAAATCAATGGAAAGAGGTTTTGTGAAAAATTTAAAACCTCATAGAATTTTGTGACAGAGATTAGTGCATTTAGCGCACCGAAAATGGCACTAGGTGTTGGTGTAAAAAAACTCTGCAAAATTAACTAATGGTAATAAACTATTTGCTTAGGTTGGAAAGACGAAGGAATTTATTACAAAAAGATACTTGGTGACCAGACTAGAAGTTAAGAATGTTTCCATGACAAGAGTTAAGAATGTTTGTTTACGACAACTAGCGATTTATTAGTACTGCATTCCAACAACTTGCCAAGATGTTGATAATTAAGAAAAAAGACACTTGTCTAATGAAATTTTAATCAATATAAATATAAACTATATACATAAAATGTGGACTGCATATATATCTGTGTACGAACGATGTGTTGTGTACTTTAAGGTTCTCCTGAATCAATCTTCACGTGACGACCCACACGTTACAATGTACAAACGGCAACATGAAGATTGATATAATTTGGGTGTTTACACGTGATTTATTATTTAGTAAATTGAGCTTAGACCCATAAAATTCATTTGTAATCACCTACAACCCTTTCCTTTATTTTTCTATTTAAAATACCCAATTTTTTCAAGTAAAATCCGCTAACTAGGATCCAAGTAAGCAAGTTACCTAATCTAGCTTAAAATCTGATTTATTCTATTTTTCGGATTCCAAAACTACCCGTATTTACAAGTTAACGTGTTATGTGGAGGTGTAACTAATGACACACGTTGAATTTGGAAAGATCTTGAAATGGTTGTAATGGATGTAGGAATTAATTTAGAAACTTATTTGAAATTAAATATTAAAATCAACATTAACATATTAGAAACGTTTTGGTTTATTTTATGACAAAAAAAAAACGTTTGGTTTATTAAATAAATTTGTGTTGTTGTTTTCCTTTTATGAATTATACTACTAGTAATCTATTTTATTATAGTTTTATGAATAATAGTGTACATTCTAATTATGTTGAAAAATATTTTGATAATCTATTTATTGTTTGTTTTATGAAAAACTTTTTTTTAAAATGAACCTATTTTTTCTCTAAATAATGTATCTATTTTTTTTCTCTAAATTATGTACGCTTTTTTCTCTGAATAAAGTACCTATTATTTGTTTTATGAAAAACAATTTTTTTAAATGAACCTATTTTCTCTCTCCAAATAATGTACCTATTTTGTTCCTCTAATAATATACCTAGTAAAACAATGTACGTATTTTTTTAAATGAACCTATTTTTCCTCTCCAAATAATGTACCTATACACATTTATAGGTATATTGAAAAATAATTTACCTATGGGTAAATAATGTACCTATATTTTCTATAAATTATTGTGTACCTATTTTTAATTTATGAAAAATGTACGGAAATTTCAATTACAAAGTAACTGACTTAGTTTTTTTTTTAAAAAAAAAAAAAATTGGTAAATAATATACCTATATTTTATTTAAATAATATATTTATATTTTATATGTATATATTTATATTTATATTTTTTTATAGGTACATTATTGGATATGTAATTTACAGATATTTTTTTTGGTTTGCAATTTTAGGGGGCGGTATGTGAGAGGGAATGACAACCAAAAGAAATGGGGTGATTGATATGCTATTAATAGGGAGTGTTAATTACAATTATGACAGTTAATGAAATGCTTGAAATAAATTATAAATAAAATATGAAGTTTGGTGGCAACGATGTAAAAATACATGAATACTACGACCTCTTATATCCTACTAGTCATTTAAATTTGAAATTGGGTTTTACACATAGATTTATAGAATGATTGGTATATGTCTAGGAAATAGAAAATGTAGGGATCTATATTGGACAAGCCCTTTATTATTTTTATGGTACTACTTCGATTAGATAAGCTACTTTATTTTATTTTATTTATTATTTTTAAGGTAGGTAGATTTATTTGATAAAACGAGGTAGATAGATTTTCTGGTTTATTATTTTTAAAGGTATAATAATCAAATAGCAATTTGATTGAAATCCAATTAGCACTATGAAGATTTAATCAAATAGCAATTTGGGTGTTCTAGAGATGCACATGCCATGTACTTCTTTATATAGGAAGCACTTCCAAGTACTTTTCAGAAAGCACTTCGATTCCTTAGGAAAATTTAAATATTTTTATAATAAAAACGCTTATGAGCAGAAGTGCTTCCTAAAGAAGCAGTCCCAAACGAGCCCATAGTCTTTGTTTAAAACTATAAGTTTGGCAAGATAATTGTATCTCCAATCAGACGTGCTTGCTAGAAGTTCTTTTCTCTTTTCATATTGCTAGACATCTCTATATTTTATTAAGAGTTGGATAGGGAGATTATGGTTGAAGTTGAAGTTTTTAACTTCTCTAAATTTTAGTTAAGAAGCTCGTTTAAGGAGCTCTTTGGAGATGCTCTCTAATACATATATATGAATGTGTTGTACCGTATGTAAACTTGAATTGGATCAGTTCTTAGATTCGGTACGTTTGCAAACTAGAATTAGATACACGTCCTCCTCACATTACGACCCACGTTAACTAAGTTGACTCAAATTGAAACAAACAAGCTAATATTTGTTAAGAGTTTTTACAATACATCACTAGCAGCAAATCAATTAAGGGTTTGCAGTGTCTACCCTAAAAAAAAGGGACTCAAATTGAAACAAGCTACAATTTTCATTACATCACAAGATAGCTGGCAACAAGACAATGAATTATATATCGGCCATCATCATACGAGTTCGACATTAATTTCGATTTGATTTTGCAAGCTGCTGTCCTCGTATAACTCTGCACGGCCAAAAGATTCATCATGTTCACGTCTGACATGAAGAAGTTGAGCGTTTGAAGGTGACCCAAGCAACTCATCGGTCTCTTTGGGAGATGGAGAGAAATTCAACTTAGCCAGTCCCTTAGCAGCTGAATAATCCCACGCCATAACCTCGAGCTTCATGGCTACTTCTCTCATGGAAGGCCTTTCATTTTGCAACCCTAAACAGCTTTTTGCGAGATCAACCACTTTCTTGGCTGTCTCCAAATTTTCCTCCTTGATTATTTTACCATCAAGAATTTGATCCCAGCGACCCTCTTCCACTGAACGAGCAAATAACTTTGCTAGGCCTCTCTGTCCCTTAGGCTTTTCACCACAAAATGCCTTCTGGCTTGTCAGTAGCTCAACTAGGACCACTCCAAAGCTATAGACGTCATTCTTTGTTGACAACTTTTTTGATTTTTTACTTTCAGGGTCTAAGTATCCGGCTAAACCTCGCAGGGTACCTTGTATTTGAGTTTGATCTTGAGGAATCACTTTTGCCTCTCTAAAGTTGGCCAATCTTGCCCTGTAATTCTTATCTAATAGTATTCTTTTCGAATTCACATTTAGATGTACGATTGATTTATTCTTGGAAGTAGAGGAGGAGGAGTGCAAGTATTCTAGTGCTGCTGAGATTTCTACTGCTATCTTCATTCGCATTTGGAATGAGAGCGTTGATGATCCTTCGCTTTTTCCATGAATATGCTCGTAAAGAGTGCCATTGTTGATGAACTCGCAAACTAGGATTTCTCCTCCCAGATCTGCACAATAACCTAAGAGCCTCACAATATGTCTGTGTTTAATCTGAGAAAGAATAGTCACCTCTTTAACAAAGATTTCAGAGACAATTCTACTAGGTACGTCTAACTTGAACTTCTTTATGGACACCACGCTTTTATCTTGTAGAACTCCTCTGTAAACTATTCCTTTGCCTCCTCTACCAATGATTCTACCGTCATAGAAATAATCTGTCGCCCTAGAAATTTCTCGTGCAGAAAACTTTCTGGGTGCTAACTTGGAAGGTGCATTATTATTATGTATAGCCAATATGTGTTGTGATGTTGCAATGCGTTTTAGCAACTCAATTATCTTGCACATACTAAGTATCAAAAGAATTCCAACCAGTATAATAAAGAAGCTTATACAGATACCTGCAAAAGGGGAATACACACAAACTCACACTCACACACAGATACCTGCTAATCATATGCAATTAAGTAGCTAACTTGTAAGTGGTACATACCCAATGAAATTTTCATGGAAGTGTTCATGCTTTTGACGAAACCCGTCAAGCCGGCCGGCATTTTGTTTCTGTACCCTTTTCCAGATCCAGAGTAAATTAACCCACCTTCCATTGTTGTAGGGCCTTGAAGCGAAGATCAAAGTTTATCTTTTGGTTAATAATAGGAGCGAAGACAAGCACAAAAGATTAGTGACTTTTTATGCGATAATTATTATTAATTACTAGCCTCTTGGGCAAGGTAATCGATTTTTTATTTTTTTATTTTTCCATATACTTTTGTTAACAGTAATATCATGTCTCTTGGGCAGGGCTCCAATATCTTTAATAACTGCATGTGACTCCATCATCCTATGCCAACACGCAAAACCTCAAACTTTGGATGACTCTATGACTGGTAGCTAGGGCTTCAAGGAGCATCCCAATATTTGATCATAACATCAAGACAAAACTTAAGTATTGGTTTTGTTTTTTGGGTTAACTACCAAAAACCCCCCAAATTGTGGGGTTATTTTTAAATACATACCCATTTTGTAAGACATTTCAACTTCATACTCAAACTTCCAAAAACTCCAACCCCGACTTACCCAGCCAATACCAGCTGACCCACACAACTACCCTGGCTGCACAAAACAACCAACCAAACCACCACTAAACTCTGCTCCCACTGCAGCGCACCCATGGATATAGGGAACATGAGGAGCCGCATCGTCTTGGCTGGAAATTCTGGGGGCATATCGTTGTCTATTGGAAATTCTGGGGCCATAGCGTGTCAAAAGTGGGACCTATTTTTTAATGATATGGACTTTCACGCGGACCAAAAATGTCTTATAAGATGGGTATGATCATCTTGGAAGTGACCTCATAGTTTGGGGTTTTTTCTATAGTTGACCCTTGGTTTTTTTCATAAAATTTACTGACCTTAATTTCTCTTAGTAGGAGATGTCAAATACCAAACATCACATTTTAATTTGATGGCTAATGTGGCAATTTGATATCTTAGAGCATCTCCAACCGATATGTCAAAAGTGCCACATAGATATTTAACGGCTAGAAATAACATCTCACATTACTCCAACTGAATTGTCAAAGCTGATGTGGAATGAAGGAGCAAGATGTCAAATGAATATTTTATTATTGTTTAAAGACAACTGGCTGTAACTTTCATTTATTATTTTCCTTTTTTATTTTTTTTCCTTTTTCCTCTTTCCAGTTTATTCCTACCGTTGAACAATTATTTTTAAACGCACAACCATTTCCTCCTATCGTACATATATTTTTTGTTTATCACCTCTTTCATTTCATTTTCGTCAAAAGCTATATATATATATATATATATATATATATATATATATATATTAAAAAAAGAACTTGTGCTCAAGCATAGCTCTTCTTTTATACCAAAAAAAATTCTTTTCCTTTACAGTGAATTGAGGCACCAACCAAAGTGGTTACAAATGCAAGAATCAGTGAGTAAGAGGCATGAAAACCAATCTAACTTCACTAGTTTCTCATCATCTTCTACTCAAAGAACTCCCATAGATATTATTCTCAACTTAGAATGAAAATTCTTCGAGGTGGTGAATTGTGAATTATATTTCAATGAATTGATTGTCGTGTAGTACTTTCTTTGTCAATTAATTGATTGTCTTTTAGTATTTTCTTTTCTTTTTAATTAAAAATATAAAAATTATATTCTAAGAAGTAGTAAATAAATCAACACTGAAATGTAATAAAATAATAATTTAATTTGACATATCGGGTGGAGTGTAAAACTGTGTAAGATGTCAAATTGCCACATCAACCATCAAATTTAAATTTGATGTTTGGTATTTGACATCTCCCTTGGAGATGCTCTTACACAGCTTTACACTCCACCCAATATGTCAAATTAAATTATTATTTTATTACATTTTAGTGTTGATTTATTTTTAATTAAAAAGAAAAGAAAAAAATAATAATAATAAAATATTCATTTGACATCTTGGTTTTGGGATGTCAAAAATAACATCTTGACCTCCATCCTTCATTCCACATCAACTTTAACACATCGGTTGGAGTGATGTGAGATGTTATTTCTAGCTGTTAAATGTTTATGTGACACTTTTGACACATCGATTGGAGATACTCTTAGCTGCTTGATTGATCACTCCATTCCTTAAATCAATAAAGATTTATTGAGAGAGAGAGAGAGAGAGAGAGAGAGAGAGAGAGAGAGAGAGAGAGTGAGTGAGTTGAGTTGAGTTCTAGATTTGGTTTCAGTTAATTCAAAGGGTAATTACTCTGCTGGATCTTCATCTGCAATGCAAATATCCAGAATGCTAGCCAGGCTCAGTTTCAGCCAACCCTAGCCTAAGCCAATCCCCCACCTCTCTTGCTCCACATTGTAGAGTAGAAAACCTCCGAATCATGACGAGTATTTTCTTGAACAATTATCCGTTGTAAGGCATATGCCGAAAACAGGACTTCAGGTCTATTATTTAGGAAGGAAATAGTCGAGGGGATACAATATTATATCTAAATAAGTTTGAGTTATGGCTAACCTCGAACTAACTTTAGCTGTAGAGGAAGAAGAAGAAGATGAAGAAACTTCACTTGTGCAGGACTCGGATGAAGAAGAGCAAGTTACTGACAGGTTTCTTCTTTAATTTCCAACGACATTTTCTTTTGTTTTCTCTGTTCACAGCATGAACAGAGTTTCCAAGATTAGTCATGCTATAGCTTCCACGAATGGCTGGCTCCTTAATTAACTGTTTGTTTCTAATTTCTTCCATTTGATAGGTGTACTCTTACATGGTCATCAATGTTGACAATCCTTTGTTTGGGATGCTTTTCGGCAGTGGCAATAATTCCTGCAGTTTTTATTAATATTACAGGGTTACTAATAGAGATAACTGTTAAACTTATTTATTACCTTATAATGGAAATTCCTGGAGGCATATATTTTCTGTTCCAACGGATGAACTGGAGAAAGATATTTGTAATATCATGTGTGATTTCTGTTATTGTCGACCCATTGTTCCTCTACATTCCTATCATCAACCAGGATCTCAAGTGCATCGACATGGACAAAGCATTGAATAAGACAGCTTTTGCTTTGAGAGCAGTCGCAGATTTCTCTTACTTTGTCAACTTACTTGTTCGACTTAAAATATGTGAGAAACTTTTCGCCTCAAATTTATTAATTCCATTTCAGAAACTTTAATTTTTATTGATGCATGAAACTTCTTTTTTCTCAACAATAGCAAAGACCATTTGGCAGTCATGCATCCTAATTGACATTTTAGCTCTTCTTCCACTTCCACAGGTAATTAAGAGAATCCTTTTCATATCCTTCTCACTCACACTAACTAATTAATTTGATTTGACTGCTGGTATAACTTAAACATTGTATTTTGTCACTCACAGGTGGTAATTATCCTTTTCTTTTCTAAAGCGAAGGGCTGGAGATCTTTGAACATACCGATGCTTATGAATTCTCTTGCTATGGTGCAATATGTGCCACGGATTCTTCGAATTTACTTCTCATGTAAGGAACTTAAAGAGAGTTTCAATGAACGTATTGGACTATGGATTAAAAGTGTACTCAATTTCCTTATGTACATCCTTGCTAGTCATGTAAGTTTCAGTCTCTTCATCGTAATTTATGTAAAGGTTGATGCATCATTTTTCTTTTTTATTTCTTGATCAAAAGCTTAGGTTCTTAAATGAATCAACCTTACAGGTCCAGATACCGAAGTATATATATTTGACAATTCATTCTAATGAACTATAATTTGTCAATTCTTTAGGTACTCGGAGCTTTTTGGTACTTTTTTGCTATTCAAAGAATGAAGACTTGCTGGCAACTTGCATGTCGAACTGAAATTGGATGTGAACCTCATAGTTTTATTTGTGATGACCTGTTCAGAAATACCACATTTCTAAATGACTTATGTCCAATAAACCCACAAAATGAAACGCTCTTTGATTTTGGTATATTTGTTGACGTCCTTAAATCTGGTATATCCAAGTCAACAAATCATCCACAAAAATTCTCCAATTGTTTCTGGTGGGGCTTGCGAAATTTGAGGTTTGTACATTTGAAGCTCATTGGTCTTGCATATATCTTGCCATAGCTTATACTCACAAATAAAATACACTAAACTTTTCTGTTAAAAATTTCAACTGTCATTTCAAAACTCTGTTTTTCCCCAGATTCTAATTCTCTGTCTTGCTTGTGCCCAGTGTATACATAGCATCTGGTCTGAGTTCTTAATCATGAACACATTGAATTTAAAAGCAGAGATTTGTATCTTATATTTGCGATCCATATTCATATTTTCAGCTCTCTTGGTTCGAACCTCCAGCCCAGTATCACTACATGGGAGAACCTCTTTGCGGCTTTTGTTTCTATTATTGGCCTGCTACTATTTATATATCTCATTGGAAATTTGCAGGTTGGTGTCAAGTATTTATATCTTAATTTTTCTTTAATTAATCTAACAAAGCTCCTCATCTTTGTTCTCATTTGAGCATCCATGCTAGTGTTGGAGGGACAAATCACTCATTGCCATTTTTCACTTTGGTCTGAATATAATTTATTGCTAGTTACTTTGTCAAAAGGAGGAGAAATGTTTTAGCGTTATAGACATATGGTCACTGTTATGTGGTAATACTAATCCACATGTTACAATATGAATGAATTAGTAAGATTACGTGGCGGTGCCGAAGGCAAGCTGTGAAGGTCCCTTTTTCCGAAAAATTTCATCTCCTATTGTTCATCATAGACTAAGGTCCACTTTAATATGTTTTCTTTCCTAGCTGAACAAGCCTGAAACTCTAACTTCTAGGTTCAGTTCATTACCCTCATATAACAACATTATATGTACATTATGCATTATTAGCTCGTAGTAACGTTACTTATAAATATTAGAATAAATACTCACGAACTGAACGTAGCTACGTTGTCTTGGATTAATAGATGTACATGCAGTTCGACGCTGCAAGAGAAGAGGCAAGTAAAGAACGTGTTAATCAAGAGATGAAAACAGAACGGAGGTTGAAAGAGAAAGATAGAGAGATAGCATTCTGGTTATCTGAGAATGTCAACATCCCTCAAAATGAGAAGGAAAAGGTAAAGTCACAGATCATGAGAACGGTGAAACACGAACTTGAGGAACTCAGGGGTGGTGACGTGGAGGAGATCCTCTCTATTCTTCCCTCTGAACTTCAAAGCTATCTCAATTCCCATATGATGTGGAAAAAGTTACAGAGAGTAAGTTCCTATGTGATGCATGCTATCTTGCTAAATTAATTTAATTTTCCTCGCATTATCTTTTCTTACATGCATATATGTATATATCTATTGAATTAATTTACGCAGGTTCCAAAGCTTGACTCACTGGATGAACAAGTATTGAAAGCGATCTGGAAGCATTCTAAGACTGTGAAATATGCTGCAAAGACCGATATTATTAAAGCGAATGAACCGATTGATAAGATGTTCTTCATCATAGAAGGAATTGTAAAGATTGAAAGTAGTAAGGATCTTTCTTCTGCGCAGCTTGAAGCAGGAGGTTTCTTTGGAGAAGAACTTGTAGATTGGGCAACAATTGCTGTATTTCCTAACTTATTACCCTTGTCGACCAGTAGCGCCAAGGCCACCAAAGATGTCAAAGCCCGTGTTCTCCTGGCCAGCGACTTGTGTGATGTAGTCAGTCTTTTCCGGGACCATTTCCGTAAGAGGAAGCGCCCCCCACCGGACCTCGTTGGGTTTAACTGCACACCGGCACCTCCCCCACCTCACCGGACAGTGTCAGGTTTAGCTGCCTATAGACGTTGGTAAATCTGCGCCCTACTCTGCACTAATCACATATTGAACCAGCTCATGTAAATAAATCCTTTTCCTGTTTTTTCTGTTGCATTAATAATGCACCAAAAATTCTACCGTATAACAAGCAGACGATGGACAAAAGCAACATTATTTGCAGAAATTCTAAAGTAGCCTTGTCTCCCTAGGTTTTTGACTCCGCTGAAGAACGTTAAAGTCACTACAATATTTGTTGGCTGTATATGATAGCTGAAGCCAACTGGAATTGTTGAGCTGGCAGTGGTTAGTTCAGTTGCTGACCAACGTGTATAGTTAGTTAGTTAGTTTCTAATATTGTTAGATGGTTAGGCTGTTAAGCAACAGTTTGAGAAGTTCGTTAAGAGCTTAAGAACAAGTGTATAAATACTCTAAGAAACCTTGTAAGGACTTATAAGGATCGCATTATTAGAACTTGAGCGTCTAACTTAAAACTAATTGGCAAGATCTTTTAAACGCTATTGCAAAACTTCCATCCTCCAATGCGGGACACTATCAACATACATGATGCTATTCTCCATTATTATTATTTAGTCAATCAACAATTGCATGTTGCACATGAAATTTATTATATATTTCTAGTCACATGATGTAACTAGGACGATGAATGCAGATTACGTTTCCAATCTTATTTGCCCTTTGTCTTCTTTTGTGTACCTAGGATTCGTAAGATGTCTGCCAATAGTTTCCTAGTCGCCCACATTCATGGAAGTCTAAATAGATATGGTTTTTGACATAATTGCACAATATCAACACTAGAAAATCAAAATCCGGACTCATACATTTATGACCAAACATTCAAAAGATAATAATTTGACACACTTTTCGTTAGGAACAAACCAATCAATTATCGGCTTCAACACTAATTTGGATTTGATTTAGCATGCCGCTGTGGTATGCCCCTGCACTTGCTAAAACATAGAGAATATTGAGAGTAGAGAGTGGAAAGTGTAGAGAGAATGAGAGTTGTAGAATATTTTCTGATTTTCACTTATGTTTCATTACTTATAATCAACACATATATATACAAGTTCCTAAGACATTAGTCAAGACCCCAAGTTAGGCAACCAACCAAGTTAGGCAACCAAACTAATTAGGCAACCAAACTAGTCAAGCCCCCCAAATATTGTAGGTGCCAAACATTAATTGACTACATAATTAACACATTAATTTACTACATAATTAACACATTAATTGACTAAACATTGTAGGCTACCAACCATTGTAGGTGCCAAACTAATCCTCATTAATTGACTATTGCTAACACTCCCCCTCAAGTTGGTGCATAGATATCATCAATGACCAACTTGCCAAAAGAGAGACTGTCGTTATTAATATTTCCGCATCAAGCTTCTTCTTAATAGAATGTCGATCTACTTCAACATGCCCCCTCACGTGGGACCACTACATGGTGGGCCACACGTGGAGCAAAGGCCACATCGAAGTTAATCATTTCGGTCTGTCGGTGGCAACACCAAATCCAAGTGCAGCCGGTTGGTCGGTAGATCACATAAACCATGCGAACAAGGCAAAGGCAAAACAAAGAACACAGAAACCCTGTGAACACGGCAAAGGTAAGGTAAAGGACACAGAAACCCTGTGGACACGGCAAGGACACAGAAACCCTGTGAACACGGCAAAGGACACAGAAACCCTGTGAACACGGCAAGGACACAGAAACCCTGTGAACACGGCAAGGACACAGAAACCAAACCCTAAAATAGGGAAAGGCACGTCAAGGTAAAACCAAACCCTAAAAAGAAAGGGTAAGGCAAGGTAAGGCAAATAAAGGCCAAGCAAAGGCAAGGTGGCAAGGCATGGCAAAGAAAGCCCAGATAAGGCAACAAAACCCTAAAGATAAGGTAAGGCATGACAAAGGTAAGGGCAAGGAAAACCAAACCCAAGCAAAGGCAAAGGCAACCAAACCCTAAAAAATAGGGTAAGGCAAGGTAAAGAAAGTCAAGAGCAAAGGCAAGGTCAACGGGCGTGACACAGCGGAAACACACCAGCAAAGGCAAAAACACGGTAGAAGCAACAACAACATTGTCCTCAACAAGAGACAACAACATTGGCAGCAGCAAGAGCAACACTGGCACCAGCAAGACAAGGCAGGGCAAACAACTGTGGCAGTAGCAACATCAGAGACAACTTCTCTTCACTCCCCATCTCCCCCTGAAGAGAAGGGGTCAATGGAGCCATATGATCAGTGGTACTGGCACCAGTGAGAGAAATCTAAGACACTGGCACCAGCAAAGGATATAGTAGGCAGCAACAACAATACTAGCAGCGTCACAAATACTTCCATTATTGCAGACACAACTTCTCTTCACTCCTCATCTCCCCCTGAAGAGAAGGGGTTGTCAGAACCATAAGAGCAGTGGAACTTGAGAAACAGAAGCTGACTGAAGCTCAAATGTAGAAGAATCAGTCATGGCAGATAGGTAACTGAATTGCAGGCAGCGGAATAGATGAGCAGCAGTGTCACTCCCCCTCAAATCCGACGACGTATGAGAGTCGAGATTTGGAGAAAGCAACACCGGTAATGACAATAAAGTTGCAGCACCCAAATAAAGTTGCATCTATCTCCCCCTCAAATCTGACACTGGTAGAGGGTCGAGATTTGAAAGAAGAGAAAATGAAATAATAGTAAAGAGATTCAAACATGGCAGTCTCGTGGCAGAAACAAATGCAAGGAAAGGTGGAATGGAGATGGGCAGCTGACAACTGGAGGAAAGGAATAAAAGATGGAGAGGAGTCTGCAACAACCCAAAAAGAAAGAAGAAATAAAAATGAAGAAGGTGGATGACGTGTATGCACACATAGAGAGAAAGGGATGAATATTGTATAGATAGGGTAGGTGATGTGGACAAGTGTAAGAGGTGTTGAAACGGAAGAGGCATATGGTGCAAAACAAGTCCAATAAAATAAAGGGAAAAGGAAGCCAAGTTATTGGCGTGAAAGAGAAGAGGTAGCAAAGAAAAGATTTTCATATATATATATGGGTAGACAGAAAACTTTGATACCCACCAAAACATTGGGCAGAAATGTGGTGTGCATGAGAACGAAGAGATGAGGAGAAAACACCCGTGGGTAACACAGAGAAAAGTGAAAGGCAACAAGGGAGAAGAAATATATCAGACAAAAATGGGATGGAAATAGAGTGGAAGAAATAATTTAAGGAAATAAAGGGGAATAAAGTAAGAAGTATGTGATAGGTGGTGAGAAAAGAAACCATAAATAAGAAAACACAAGATGTTGGCGTGAGAGAGAGAAATAGTCAAATTGGAAAGGGAAAAAAAAAGGTAGACAAGATAGAAATAAGACAAGAAAATAAAACACCATTGGGCCTACAAGTTGGCAAAAGCAAATAAAATCATAAAATCAATAAAGAAAAGAAGAGCAAATAGGGAAGAGAAATCCCAATGAGAGAAACTCAAACACAGAGAAGAGCTTATACGGGAGCTAAACAATGAGAGGGGTTGGAAAGAGAGAGTTGAAAGGAGAGCTCGTTAGAGAGCAAAGAGATGATGCAAACACCAGAGTGGCTATGCAAAGGGAACAGCAGCAGTAGTGTAGCTCGGCATGACAGAGACAAGGCCGAGTAGGAAAAGGCTCAGCAAGCGGTGACGAGGCTCGCGGAGGAAAGGAAATGGCTCGGTGAGCGATGACGAGGCTCACGGAGGAAAGAGATCATGGTGATCAAGGAACGTACTGCCCATAGGAAACAAATTAGGCCATCGTGGCCAAGGGACTTATTGCCCATACAGATAAAAGAGAGGAAATTTAATGGAAACAAGAGAATTTACAGCAACATGAAAAAACGCCAACGACTCTCAATTTGATAGAGGATCTTAAGGATTAGCCATTAGGCTCTGATACCATGCTAAAACATAGAGAATATTGAGAGTAGAGAGTGGAAAGTGTAGAGAGAATGAGAGTTGTAGAATATTTTCTGATTTTCACTTATGTTTCATTACTTATAATCAACACATATATATACAAGTTCCTAAGACATTAGTCAAGACCCCAAGTTAGGCAACCAACCAAGTTAGGCAACCAAACTAATTAGGCAACCAAACTAGTCAAGCCCCCCAAATATTGTAGGTGCCAAACATTAATTGACTACATAATTAACACATTAATTTACTACATAATTAACACATTAATTGACTAAACATTGTAGGCTACCAACCATTGTAGGTGCCAAACTAATCCTCATTAATTGACTATTGCTAACAGCACTGCTGTCATATAACTCTGCAGCGGTTACAATCCCACAAGAACCAAAAAATTCATCAAATCCACGTCTAACCTCAAGAACTTGAGCTTGTGAAGGTGAACCAAGCAAGTTGTCAGTTTTTTTGGGAGATTGAGAAAAATTCAACTTAGCCATTCCCGTAGCAGCTGAATAATGCCATTCCATAAATCGCAATACCTCAAGCTTCGTGGCTACTTCTTTCATGGAAGGCCTTTCATTTCGTGACCCTAAACAGCGTTTTGCCAGACCAGCAACTTTTTTGGCTGTCCCAAGATTTTCCCCCTTGATTATTTCACCATCAAGAATTTGATCCAAGCGACTCTCTTCCACCGAGCGAAGAAAGAAGCTTGCAAGGTGTTTGTCTGCCTCATGCCTCTCTTCACAAAACGCCTTCTGGCTTGTTACTAGCTCCACTAGGACAACGCCAAAGCTATAGATGTCATTCTTTTCTGACAACGTGTTTGTACTTTCAGGGTCTAAGTATCCGGATAAGCCTCGCACGGTACCTTCTACATGAGTTTTACCATGAAGAATTCTTGCATTTCTAAAGTAGGCCAATCTTGCCGTGTAATTCTCATCCAATAGTATTCTTTTCGAATTCACGTTTAGATGTATGATTGGTGAATTGGAAGTGGAGGAGGAGTGCATGTATGCTAGCGCCGCAGCGATTTCTGCTGCTATCTTCATTCGTAGTTCGAATGAGAGTGTTGACGATCCTTCGTTTTTTTCGTGAATGTGCTTGTAAAGAGTGTCATTGTTGATGAAATCGTAAACCAAGGTTTGTTGTCTCGAATCAATACAGTAACCTAAGAGCCTCACCACATGCCTGTGGTTGATCCGAGAAAGAAAACTTACGTCTATAACAAACTTGTTACGGGTAGATTCTTCGGACTTGAACTTCTTTACGGCAACCACTCTCTCATCTGATAGAATTCCTTTGTACACTTTTCCATGCTCTCCGGTAGCAATGATTCTGCCATCATCGTAATTGGATGTGGCCTCTTCCAGCTCTTCTTCAGTAAACTTTCTGGTTGCTAACTTAACAGATCCATTATATTTAACCAATTCCTTTTCTAATTGCGCATTTGCAAAGTAATCTTTTATCTGTTTTACATACCCTGATATTTTCAGGGCTATGCAATGTCTCAAAAGCAGTCCAACCAGCAAAACAAAGAAGCTTATACTGAAACCTGCACGTAATTGAAAACCGGCCACAAACATTTGAGGCTTTTTTTTACAATTTATTTATGTGTTGAGTGTGAAGTAGCTAGTACATATAGTATATATACGTACCCAGTGAAATTTTCAGAGGAGTCATGTTCTTTGATGTAATTTCCAGGTAAATTTAGGCACGTTCCAATATTGCCGGGTTCGAAGCCTTGCACTGATCAGCGATATCTGGCAAGTGACGCAAAATTACAACCCAGTAATCCCACAAAATTAGCTAGAGCTGCACAATAAGCACCTCTTAGTTCCTCCTAAATAGCGAGAGGAATTAATGGTATCCGTTTAATTTATTAATTACTGCTTAGTTAGTTATGAGGAAAGAAAAGCATGCTAACCTGAATAGAGACATATGCAGGGAAGAAGACTGGCATGCGTGGCTCATGGCTTCACTGGGAAATGCCTTCTTCTTCTGTCTGCTCCAATGTTTCGTCTATCAATTATTTCCTTCAGATGCAGGGGAACATATCTCACGTGGTGTAAAATTACAATAATGCACTGCCCTATAAGCCCACTTGGAAATAAAATATATCACTAAGCGAAGGATCAAAGTCTTTTTATTTTTTGGTAAAGAGGAGCAAAGTCAAGCGCAAGCAGAAAGATAATTAAAGGCTCTGATTAGTCTTTCTTTATTTATGCGAGATTAGTCTTTCTTTATTTTGGCAAAAATTTCTCTTACATTTGAATATTATTAGAGAAAGACTTGAAACAAGACTAATTATGATTAGAGAAAGACTTGAGACAAGACTTATATAATATTAGAGAAAGACTTAAGAATATTATTAATCACCGCAATTTAAAGATTCATAAGAGCAATTCCAGCAGCAAGGCTGGGGCGCGGGCTGGGGGGTTTTGGGCCAAAAAAGCGATTCCATCAACAGAGGCTGGCCCAGGCAACAGGTGGACCCCAGCAGACTGGGCTGGCCCATGGGGGAGGCTGGCCCGAGTTTTGGATGACATCAGCGCGATACAGTGCTGCCCATAGCTAGTAGCCACGTGGCGTCGTCTGGGCTCTCCGATTGGATTTTTTCCTCCAATCCAACGACAGCGAATTTTTGTGCAATAAAATAATTATAAAAAAAACCCAAAAATTAATGAATTTTTTTTCTATAAATACCAACCAATACTCTTCACTTTTAACACCAAATCCTCATACATTTTCGTCTCCTTCAACTATTATTCACTTTCTATAATATTTTTTTCACTTTCAAGTTTTATTTTTCCGAAATCTTATCCGATTTTTTTTTCTGATTATGAGATATGAATTTTATAATAAAGATTGACACGTACGAACCCAAAACTCTAATTCGAAAATATTATCCAAATTAATTGTTTAGGTAAACAAATTTGTGAAAAAAAATAAAAAAAATGCATAGTGTTTGCCTTTTGCCATGGCAACTGCTGGAAACACACATTGCTTTTTGCAAGGGCAGTCACTATTCACGTGAATAGTAGCTGCCCTAGGGCAAGGGGCTAACTGCTGGAAGTGCGCTAAGGAGAAAGATAATCAATGGCTCTAATTATTTCACATGCCCAGCGAGATTGCCAAATCGAGATTAGTCTTTCTTTATTTATGCGAGATTAGTCTTTCTTTATTTAGGCAAAAATTTCTCTCAGACTTGAATATTATTAGAGACAGACTTGA
This sequence comes from Prunus avium, assembly GCF_965620075.1. Taxonomy (NCBI): domain Eukaryota; kingdom Viridiplantae; phylum Streptophyta; class Magnoliopsida; order Rosales; family Rosaceae; genus Prunus; species Prunus avium. The sequence goes on from NC_142285.1 coordinate 38,346,575, forward strand.
GACAAGATTAATTATGATTAGAGAAAGACTTGAGACAAGACTTATATAATATTAGAGAAAGACTTGAGACAAGACTAATTATGATTAGAGAAAGACTTGAGACAAGACTTATATAATATTAGAGAGACTTAAGAATATTATTAATCACCGCAATTTAAAGATTCATAACTTTTCAATATGAAATCTTCATTTATATTATAGTAAGAGCACATGATAAAATCTAGTCTAATCGCCTACTAGGCCTACAAATGTGTTTACCATACTTCAACTTGAATTGAGTTCTTTCCAGATTTGGTCTTAAATTAAGGGGGATTTAGTGCATCTTCATTTGCAAATTCCCGAGCCTTATTCAAACCTGAAGCCCCCGAATTCATGCCCCATTGTAGAAACCCTCCTTAGTCCTATTTTTGGTTATATCCTTGAACAAAAACAGGAATTCAGGTCTCTTAGTAAATAAGTTTGAGTTATGGCTAACCCTGAAGTAACTTTAGTTGTGGAGAACCCAGAAGAGAAAGCTGAAGTAACTTCACTTGTGGAGAAATCCGAAGAAAAAGCTGAAGTAATTCCACTTGTGGAGAAATCGGAAGAGAAAACTAAAGTTACTTCACTTGTGGAGAACCCGGATGTAGAGCAAGGTATTGCAAGGTTAGTTCTTTAATTTCTCCAGGCAGGCATAAAAAATAGATCGATCGAACAATGAATTTGTATGTTCAGTGGCTGTTCAAACTAATCCATGCATGCATAAAACTAATCCATCTCTATTTTCAATGAAACATTGCTTTGTATTGTCTTCCAGAAAGTCAGATTCAAATTCAAAAAGCACATCATCAATGTCGGAAAATAGCAAAGGAACAATCCTTTGTGTTGGATGCTGTATAATAGTGGGACTTGTTGTAGCTATTTTTGCTCTTATAACGGGAGCAATAGAGTCGATTTTTTTACTTATGGAATTGCCGTTCCACTGGATTTATCCAAAGTGGAAAAAGATATTTGTAATATCATGTGTGTTTGCTGTTTTACTGGATCCACTGTTCCTCTACATTCCCATCATCAAGGAGGACATGAAGTGCATACAGATGGACAAAAGGTTGAACAAGACGGCGTTTGCACTACGATCGGTCACAGATTTCTCTTACTTCGTCGACATTATTGTTCAATTTTATGAATGTGAGAACTTTTGGCTTCAGTTGATTAAATTCATTTCAGAAAACTACTCCAACTTTAAATTCTTATATGGAACTTTGTTTTTCCCAACAATAGTTCAGACGATTTGGCTTTCATACATACTAATTGACATTTTAGCTATTCTTCCACTCCCACAGGTAATCTCTCTCTCTTTCTCTCTCTCTCTCTCTCTCTCTCTCTCTCTCTCTCAATATATATATCTTAATTGATTTAATTTTCCTTACGGTAATTTGAATTGACTGCTGGTATTGTCCCCAGGTAGTAATTCTCATTTTATTTTCTAAAGGGAGGGGATCTTTGAACACAAGGAAGCTTATGAACTCCCTTGCTCTGTTGCAATACGTGCCACGGGTGCTTCGAATCTACTTCTCATGTAAGGAACTTAAAGGGAGTCCAGATGGAAATATTAAACTATGGATTAAAGGTGTACTCAATTTCTTTTTGTACATCCTTGCTAGTCATGTAAGTTTCACTCTCATCTCACCATATCATCAAATTCTTCTTGTTTGATTTATAGCTTATGTTCTTATCTAAATGAACCAACTTGATAATGGTGGAAACTCATGCATCATGATGACAATACAAAATTTGACAGTAATTACCATGTTTTCACATTTTTTAGGATTTTCTTTACAGTTCGATTTAATTAACTAACTTGTTGATTCTTCAGGTACTTGGGGCCTTTTGGTACTTTTTTGCTATTCAACGAATGACAACTTGCTGGAAAATTGCATGTCGAACAGGCAATAGATGTGAATCTAATACTAATTTTGTCTGCGAGGATAATCAGTTCAGAAATACCACACTTTTAAATGACTTATGCCCCATAAATTCACCAAATGTAACGCTCTTTGATTTTGGTATATTTGTTGATGTCCTTCAATCTGGTATATCGGAGTCAACAAATCATCCACAAAAGTTCTCCAACTGTTTTTGGTGGGGTCTGCGCAATTTGAGGTTTGTACATATGAAATCCCTTGATCTTACGTCCAAATTTGTCTCTTATATTTGCTCCTTTTCATTTTTTTTCAGTTCTCTTGGCTCAAACCTCCAGCCTAGTATCAGTACATGGGAAAACCTCTTTGCGGCTTTTATTTCTGTAATTGGCTTGCTACTATTTTTATATCTTATTGGAAATTTGCAGGTTGGTGCTAAAAACTTGTCTTTAAGCTTAATCTCCTCGATAATGAACTGAGCCTTAATTAGCTGTTGTTTTGGATTAATAGACATACATGCAGTCAGACGCTGCAAGAGTAGAGGCACGCAAGCACAAGATTAAATTTGAAAAGAAGTTGGACAAGAAAGGAACCGAGATAGAAAAATGGTTATCCAAGAATGTCATCATCCCTGAAAGTGCCAAGGATAATTTAAAGTCGAAGATCATGAAAAAGGTCAAGCAAGAACTTGAGCAAGACAGGGATGTCGACGTGGAGAAGATCCTCTCCATTCTTCCCTCCGAACTTCAAACCTATATCAATTCTCGTATGATATGGAAAAAGCTCAAGGCAGTAAGTCTCCAGATTTTATCTTCTTCTTTTTATTCTTTTTTCATTGTATGGTTAAATTTAAATGTGTTTAATTAATGTATAGGTGCCAAAGCTTCAGTCTATGGATGAAGAAGTGTTAAAAGCAATGTCCAAGCATATGACACTTAAGAAATATGCTGCAAATAGCTACATTATAAAAGAGAATGAACCACTTGGAATGATGTTGTTGATCGTGGACGGAGTTGTAAAGGTTGAAAGTAGCAGTAGCAGCAATGAAGTTTCTAGTAGGTTGCTAGAAACAGGGCATTTCTATGGAGAAGAACTTCTGGATTGGGTAAAGGTTTCTTTGTTTCCTTCCTTGTTACCCCTTTCCACCAGTGCCGCTCTGGCCGTCAATGATGTGGAAGCCCGCCTTCTCATGGCCAGCGACTTGTGTGCCGTAGCCGCTTTTTACTGTGAGCATTTCAGTGAGAGCACTTTCAGGCCCCCGCCAGTCGATGTTCGGTTTAACCGCCTAGGTCTTGCTAATCTGCCATATGAATCTACACTGCATATTCAAGGGTAGCTGAATAACAAGATTTTTGGGATCATTCCTGTAAAAATCACTTATGCTCGTAGGCGCTTTTATTAGTATGTAATTATGTGCTTCGTGAAAGAGAAGTTAGCATGTGCTTCTCCTTTTAAATTTTCTGCAAAAAGCTTTCAAATTTTGTTTTTAATTGTCTAAAAGCATTTTTAGGCATGTCAAAAAGAAGTTATAAACAAATCATATAAAGAATTTGAACTTTCATAATAAAAGATGTATATATGCAGAAAAGTTGGATGCGGAGATTGTGTCCTTCCCTTTTATTCGTTCTGAGTATCAATTAGCTGATGTTCTTACAAAAGCTGTTTCTACAAGTATCTTTCTCAACTCGCTTGACAAGTTGGGCATGCGTGACGTCTTTGCTTCAACTTGAGAGGGAGTGTTAGCGAGATATCCCTATTCTATTATGATATTATTTTATTTATTTCCTTTTGTATAAATATTATATAATTAGGATACTACTTGTTTTCCTAGTTTAACTCTACTAGGGTTTGTAACCTTGTATTATAAATACCTACTTTCGGAGAATGAAATACATCTGAAAATATTCTACCATATTGTTTGACTCCTTTGTGTATATATATTATATTATATTAAGTGTTTTCTATGAACATTCCAACTAAAAATGTTAAAATTTGGACACACTGACGCAAATGTTGGCGGGTAGCTCCCTACCAAGTTCGTCGTCAGCGAGTGAGTGGAAGATCTCTTTGCTTCACGTGGGTGCTCGGCTTTCTCGTGGGGCTCGCTTGGGTTTTGGTTTTTTTTCCGTCAATGGGCTTGAAACTTAGGTGCCCCAAAACAGGGCCATTGGACATGGTTTTTAGGCTTCAGTGTGTAAGTGCTAAGTCCGTGATGGTTGTTGAGGTCAATAAATTGTTTTTAAAATAAATGTCACTAGATCAATTTCCAAAATAATGAAGTAAAATTCGTAACCAAACAAAAAAATTGAAGTAAAATTGTTTTCAAAATGAAAGTCAAGAAATTTGTTTGAATTTTCGGATGCAATTGCAATTATGATGTTTTAGTCAAATAACAATTGGCATGCTACAAATTTTCTGGGGAGTCATTGTTGAGGTCTTTGTTGAGGTCTTTGTTAATTACAAATTTTCTGGTCTTTCATTTGTGTTTTTAGAATCACTAGTGGGAAGTCAATTGGGTCTAGTCCGGTGGAAAATGACCTTGCCTTTCAGATAAGATGTCTCAAATTCGAATCCCCGTGGCATCGTTTTTGTATTAATTTTTGTTGTGTTAGGTTTACATATTTTTCCCAAAGAAATGAATCTAAAAGTTTTGAAATTCCAAAAAGAAAGGAATTCATTAAATATAAACCGTTGGATCATAAAGTACAATTAATCCCAAGGGAGATTCCAAAAACATCACTTTATTTCACAGACATAAACGACAAACACACCACATTGAAATTTTGTGGACTTTAGGATGAATTGTCAGCCGTAGATTCTTTTCCGAGTTATTTAGCACTAGATTACTACTACTCATACGGGGCCCATCAACTGATTTTTGGGCGACTAAATCCTACTTGCGCTCCTACTTGCGCGTCTCCGCTGGGATGCCCCAAACTTTGGCAGCCTCTCTCTCCTTCCTCCTCCACAAGCGGGGCCAACTCCTGCACATCTTAATAAAAGATATGCAAATACCCGGTAAACAAATTTTCTTTATATTTTTTTGCATCTCCGGCCAGTTTTCTAAATTTACAAGCATTTACACCTCTGCATTGAAGGTGTTGCCGGCAGCTCCAGGTGTAAATCTGGCATACACCTCCCTTTACACCCCACCATTAATTGGATGCAGATGCTCTCACTATGTTCGCCCGCTAGATATGATATTATGTTCCACACCACACTCTTAATATTGCTTGGAATGATTGGCCCTTGAGTTTGGGGGTATTCTTGACCTGTAAAAGGCAAGTCATTTCAAAAAATCATGTTAGTCGTCGTTATTAGCAAAACTTGTGTATCACGTGAATGTTATTATTTACCGTAAAATTGCTTTCAAAATGAAAGCCTATGAGTTTGTTTTGTTCTTCTACTCGGATTCCTTGGTATTAATATGCATGTATAGGAAGAGTTTTAATTTAAAGTTGGTAAATAAACTAAATTTGATCTTAAAAAGAAAAGGACTTGGGGACAAAGACTATAAAAAGTCTACATAGGTGAATTCATTTTAACTCCTCTTTTCTTTGCCAATTCCAAGCCCAGTATTAAAAGTTGCTTTTGAATTATGACAACCAACTTTTCACCCACCAACTGAGTTTCTACATTAGAATTATTGCACAAGTAATTGTTTTTGTTGCCAAAAAAACACAAAAACAAAGAATTAACTTCTACTAATAATTCTCTTCAAGAGGATTTCTTCTTGCTGTAACGGGAAAAGTTGGAGTTATGGCCAAAGACGATGTAGCTGAAATTGTTGAGAAGTCGGAAGAGAAAGCTGCTGCACCTGCACGGTTTGGTTTCTCTAACTTAAAACTACATATGCATTTTCTTCTTCCCTTAATATTAATTAATATTTTGTATCAAACGCATGACTTATATCTATGGCTATATTTGTTTTTTTTTTTTTTTGTTCTCCAGTAATCATGATTCAAACTCAGAGGCTACAGTGGAAAATTCAGCCGTGAAAGATGAAGATGGATCAAGTAGAAATGGGTGGGTCTTTCCTTCAAAAGGGGAGAGTCATGATCCTGAAGAGCAAATCCTTCAAAAGTGGAAGAAGATATTTGTAGCATCATGTCTGCTTGCTATTTTACTGGATCCATTGTTTCTCTACGTTCCAATGATGAAAGATGATATCAAGTGCCTGCAGTCTGACAGAAACTTGAAGATTGTTGCTCTTCTTTTGAGATCAGTCACTGATCTTTTCTATATATTTGACATCATTTTTCAAATTTATAGATCTGATTACTTTTTAGGTTTAATTAATGAATATCGTCGCATAGAGCGCAGCAACTACTCAAAAAAACAATTTTGTCGGGAACATGTTGTGCCAAAAATAGCTAAGACAATCGGGGAGTCATGTAATATCTTAATTGATATTTTGGCTATTCTTCCGCTTCCTCAGGTAATAGAAGCCCTTTGTCGAAATTAATTGCTTGTTTTACCAATCTCCCTATTTTTGTTTATCATGCAAAGCGAATTTGATCTTATTATATTTAGGCTTAAATGTTAATTTGCCCTCTAAACTTGTACCTAATTTTCGTTTTACCCCATATATTTTTTTAAAGAAAATTAAGAACATGAACCCTTTTTTTCGCCAACAGAGAGAGAGAGAGAGAGAGAGAGAGAGAGAGATATTCAATTTTTCAGTTTTTAAATTTATTTTTAACATAAGAAATGACTTTTTTGCCCTCATATTTAACGGCAAATTGGATGAAATGTTGCGGATTTAGACGGCAGGGGGGAAATTGGCGGAAAAAAAAAGTTTATATCCTTCATTTTCTATAAATAAATAAAATAAAATAAAAAGGGTAAATCGAAAGTTAGGTACAAGTTCGGGGGCAAATCAAGAGTTAACCCTTATATTTGTTATAAAAGCATAAGAAATGTGCATGTGTTCCATATATCTTAGCCAATGATTCACTACTTTACTCATGATAATTAGATTTTAATTGTTCGTATTATTAATGTATGTTGTCCAGGTTGCAATTCTCATTTTCTTTCCAGAAATGAGGGACTTGAGATCTTTCAACACAATAAGGATGGTTATCATGAATCTTTTTATTTTGTTGCAATATGTGCCACGAGTGTTTCGCATCTACTTGTCATGTGAGGAACTTAAAAAGACTCCAAAAAAACAGAATGGAGAGACTGCCAAATGGGTTAAATGTGTCCTCAATCTCTTTATGTACGTCATTGCTAGTCATGTAAGTTTCAATATTTTATCATAATTTATTTTAAATTCATATAACACTTGCTTGCTTGATTTAGATAAATAAAAGGCTTATGTAGCATTGTTTGGTTTATGTACATCATTGCTAGTCATGTAAGTTTCAATATTTTATCGTAATTTATTTTAATGTCATAACACTTGCTTGCTTGATTTAGATAAATAAAAAGCTTATGTAGCATTAATTGTTTGGTTGGATTTCTTGCTAAAAGTAGTCTTAAATCAATTGACCTTTATGAAGGGTGAATATGATAAACAATGGGGCAAAACGATCGATATACTACATATTCCTGACTTATATTTGCAGAAACAAGAATGTGTCATAACATTAAGTTCTTCTTTCAAGTTAGTGTATGGTTTTTTTTTTCCTTTCTTTTTGTTACAGGGGAGGAATCAACTTCTAGTCATAGGCGTAAATATTTTCACATGCTAGTCATGAAAATCTAATGTATATTTAAATTTTTTTTTTAACTTGTAATTTCCTAACTCGAGTGAAGTTAATTTTTCGCTATTCAACGAATGGGCATTTGTTGGCATAATGCATGTCGAAAAGTAAATGGATGTAACGCTAGTACCTTTGGATGTCATGACCATCACACATTTAGAAATATGACATTTCTAAATTATTTGTGCCCTATAAGTCCGATGAATACAACGCTCTTCGATTTTGGTATATATATTACACTCCTTCAATCTGGTATAACGGGGTCAACAAATTATTTTGAAAAGCTCTCCAATTGTTTTTGGTGGGGCCTGCAAAATTTGAGGTTTGTGTATTTTTATGTATCGTTTGTTTGGTCGGAGATTGATTTGCTTATTTTGAATCATTGAATTTATAACTTGAAACTTTTGGCCAATACCTATTTTCTTTAGAGGCATTTGTTGAATGAAAAGCAAATTTTCAATTTTGTATTAAATATATTTAATAATTTCATTTCTGCAGTTCTTTTGGTTCAAACCTCGAGCCCAGTATCAATGGATGGGAAAACCTCTTCGCGGCTTTTATATCTATTATTGGCTTGCTTTTATTCTTATATCTCATTGGAAATTTGCAGGTTAGGGTTGAGTCTTATTTTTATTTTTTTAAAATTTACATGGATTTTTTTTTTTTTTTTTTTTTGCGGCTAATTTTTTTTAATATTTTTTTATCACTAATTCCTAGCTAATGACTGAACTGCCATGTTGTGGCATATATAGGCATACCTGCAGTTTGATACCACAAGAAGAGAGACCCACAGACACAAGATGAAAGTGAAACAGAAGATGAAAGAGAAAGGTCAAGAGATTGAGCTGTGGTTATTTGGAATCCCCGGAGGGTTGAAGGAGGATATAAAATCGCAGATCATGGACAACGTTGAACAAGAACTTGAAGAAGACAGGGATGCTAATTTGGACTATATTCTCTCTACTCTTCCCGAGGAGAGGCAAAGCTGTATTAAAATTGGTAACCCTGTCACTAGGTTGAAGCAAGTAAGTTCCTCCAAATCCATGATTCTAATTACTTATTAGCCTTTCCATATATAGAACTTTAATTCTTCCGAATTAATGAATTCTCATCCATCCTAGAACTAGTCATTTTTTTTTAGTTCTGCTAAATGAACCCTAAAATTAACTGAGTATACCCTACTACCAAACTATTTATTGAATTACTAATTTACCCTAATATAAAATGACCAAAAAAGATATATTGAATTGTGAAACAAACATAATTTTAATAAGTAAACCCTACTCACCATATCCAACCCTAATCAAACGTAGAGAAGTTTTCATATTACTTGATGCCGATCGACGGCGAACAACGTAGCGAGCATTGACAGTGGCGCAAAGAGGTGTCGTTGAATGTTCGTTCCTTTGCCCCTTCCTTTGCCGACCAACAGCCCTCCATTGCTGCCCAACAACTCCTCTATTAGAGATGAAGGTTAAAGAAATTATTAAGAGACCAAATCTGAAAGTGGAAGACTATCTAACTATTCATAACAATCATTGAAGATATTAGTTTGATCTAAAGTTCAAATATAAGAAGGCATTTGGGAATTAGTTTTCATTTGAATCAAGTTTGCAGTAGCTATTAGACCCATATGGCTTTCTGTCGAACCATTTTGACCAAATTCGTTATTTGAAGAGTAAATCAAAACCCCATTGAGATGAGGGGAAAAAAAAAGAAATTTGAAGAACAAATAAAAACCCAGGTTTGTTCAAATTGACTCCTTTTAATGTGAAGAACAAAAGCTTTAGAAGAAATTAAAATATAACACGGCAAATGAGATGTGATATAGTGTATTAGGGTGTACCAAGGGTATTTTGTGTAGTTAAATATGATGTACTTAGTTAATTTTACATTTTGATTTAAATATTAGGGTATACTTAGATTATAGGGTGTACTCAGTTAATTTTAGGATTCGTTTAGCATCACTCTTTTTTTTAGGAAGACTAATAATTATGTAGAAGATTTTTAATTTCTCTCCTTAATAATATATTTATTAATTAATTCTAAGGTGCCAATATTTCAAGACATGGATGAAAGCGTGTTGAAAGCAATCCGTCGGTATCTTGAGCCAAATAAGTACACTAAAAACGATATCATTACTCAAGAGGGTAAACCACTTGAAATGATGCTCTACATTGTGGACGGATTTGTAAACATTGAAGAGAGAGATGGTTCTAATAGCTTGCAACGAGGAGAAGTATATGGAGAAGAACTTCTAGATTGGCCATTGTCAAACTCATTTCCCGACGTATTACCGTCAGCAACGTTGTCTGCTACGGCAGTAGGTGATGTTGTAGCCCTTGCTGTCACGTATAGCAACTTAAGGAATGTGGTCTTTGAATTCGGAAGGCAATATTTCTTTGGGATGATTAAATGTCAAAAGTTTTCTGATGTAAGTAAAATCATCAGAAAAGGAATCTCTACAAGCGTTTACAAAGGGGTGCTACCAGATAAAACAGTGGTTGAGGTAAAGAGGTACAGAGTAGATTGTTCCTGGGAAGATTATCCATATTTGGTTAAACTGGTGGCTGTTGCTTCTCGTACCAACCACATAAATTTGGTGAGGCTCTTAGGTTGTTGTTTGGAAAAAAAAAAAACAATTGCACTGGTTTCTGAGTACATTCCGAATGGCACTCTTTTTGAACATATTCATGGAAAAGAAGGCAAAGCATCATCACCACTTTCATTGGAGTTACGAATGAAGATAGCATCAGAAACTGCAGGAGCCCTAGCTTACTTGCGCTCATTAACTACCGCGCCAATCTTACCCTCTTTTGTGTCGACAAGTAGTATACTTTGGGATGATAATTGCACTGCAAAGTTGTGCAGCTTTGGACTTAGATTTGTGCCCAACAATAGCCGGTTTTCATTGTTATCTATAAGGCAAGGATGCTTCGACCCTGAATCAAAGACACTACTAGAAAAGCTTGATGTCTATGGCATTGGAGTTGTCCTAGCGGAGCTACTGACCGGTCCGAATGCAATTTCTTCATCAGGGGATCGTGACTTGACGAAGCTCGCAAGCTTATTTCTATTGCTAGTGGAAGAGGATCGCTTGAATGAAATTCTCGATGGTAAAATAATAGTGAAGGAAGGAGATTTTGAGACAGCCAAAAAAGTGGCCCATCTGGCAACAAGATGTTTAAGGTATGAAAAGGAGGAAATGCCTTCCATGAAAGAAGTAGTCGCGGAGCTTGAGGGAATATTGCACAATCTTAGGGCAGAGCAAGGTGGAGAAGCTAGTTTCTCTTGATCTCCCAAAAGAAACCAACCACATTGTAACCAAAAAAGGGAAAAAGAAGGTAAAGGTACATTTGTTAGATATAGATGACTAAGATATGTGTGTCGCCTACTTGCAACAACATTGGTCGGTAAATCAAACTAATCTCGGGTATTTTTTGGAATTTTGAATGTTTCACTATTTGAGACATTACCTTTGTATATATATATATATATTATATTATTAAGTTTTTTCTATCAACATTTCAACTAAAAATATTAAAATTTGGAAGGAATTCCGAAAACAACATTTATTTCAAAAGTTTAAATTTGAGTAAAATGTGGGGAAAAAAATTGTTTTAATTAAAAAAGTGATGGGGTCATCATTAGACCTGCGAGCCCATGGGCCGATGGGGGCCAGGCTTGGATTTGGGTGTCTAAAATTTGGCCCGACCCATAAGCCCGGCCTGTTTGAGCCCAAGAAAGCCCAGCCAGTGGGATCACATACTCATAAATAAATATAAAAAATCCCAAGTTAAATGAAAGATGGAGAAAATTATTATCTATTATCATTGTAAGAACTATTAAAAAAAAATTGAAGTAGGGGATAAAATATGATTTTATTAATATGGTGGTTGTATAACTATATCTTCATATTTATGGAAACAAAAAAGAGAACTATGAAGTTATGAACATAGAAAAAAAAAATGGAGACATAAACATATAGACAAATGTAAATAGAGAACTATGAAAAAAAGGAAACATAGAAAAAATATATAAGAAATGTTGGCGCTAAAACTGGGCATGTAGTAAGTAGGCCAACTTAAAGATGAGGTGGATGCTGAAGGTGAGGACCCTCAGTATGTAAGAGCATTCGGTAAGTAAATTGACATGCATACAAAAGACAAATGTACGTGGTTCACCCGAATGATGGGCTACGTCCACGGAGAAGTATGTTTTCATTATGATAATGTGTGTATACATTGTACATAGGGTTATACCCAAGGGGAAGAGGAAGAATACCGAAGGTTGAAGGCAGATGCTGAGGCCGAAGGCTGAGGATCTGGCTGATGGCCGATGATCCGTGGGCTTGTAAATGGGCTCATGGGTAAACCCATGGGGCCCCAGTAGCCTGCCCAACTCCTCTTTTCTTTCTCCCCCTCCTTTGAAGGAGAGGGGTCTTCTTTTATAGGGAAGGGAGAGTCCCCTTCTCTTGTGTTTTGTCGATGTGGGACTCCCTTCCCTTTGCTTGGATTAGCTTGGAAATGCTTGGCCAAATATTGTACAAACAAGAAAGAATAAAGAATTGACACAAAAAATCAATTTTAAAAAAAGACAAAATAAAGTAGGCTCATTTTGGCCCGGCCCTTTGGGCTTAACCCAGTTCCGCCCAATAGGCTCTTTCATGCCCAACCTATGAACAAGACTTGGGCTTTGAATTTTCTAAACATTATTTTCTCTTTCCTTTCTAAAACCTGACCTAACCCAATACAAACCCATAAAATTTGGGCCGGACTAGCTAGGCTCGGCTCCTTAACGAGGCCTACACATTGGGAGGAAAGCCTTTGATTTGAAAGAGAGGAGAAAAAAAGGCGTTAGATTAGATTTTTAAAAAGAAAAAGCTGCATTTGCTTCGCAGCCACTGACGCAAATGTTGCCCTCCCAAGTCGCCCGTCGTCAGCGAGTACAGGAAGATGTTTTTGCTTCACGTGGGTGCTTGGCTTTCTCGTGGGGTACGCAGGAGCCGACATCACCGGATGTTGACAAATGAGCCACCCCGTTACAGACCAGTCTTTCGCTGGCCATCTATTTTACAAATTTTTTCATATTAAATTCATCTAAAAGAGCAAAAGTAGCTTTTCTAATAGGGAGATTCACTAATATACCAAATATAGGAGCCCAAATTATAAAAATACCCTATATGAAATGGACTTTAGAAACACACCCAAAGCCCATTTATAACATAACAAAAAGGCTTTTAACTTCTTTTAAATTACAAAACTGCCATTGATTTCTCAAAACAAACCCAACCCCAAAACATATAAACAAGCCCAAAATACTCAATAGGACATCAAAGTAATTTAATAATCAAAATTAAATTCAATATGGCTAATTGTCATTTTTTGAGTTTTTTTTGGGTTTGTTTATAGAAATTAAATGGTGTAGGGTTTATTTATAGTTTTAGTGCTAAGAATGGGTATTTGACTAAATATCTCGTGGTTTTAACTGTTCTGACGGCAAGTCATTGTTAGATCAAAATTACTAATGGGCAATTCTCCTAAATAATGTGACCAAAATTGATTTCAAAATGAAAACCTAGCTAGAACTTAGTTTTGTGCTTCTTGGATGCCTTGGTATTTAGATGTTTGTGTCATCCGCAAGTTATGAAGAGTTTGTAAGTTAACGATTTTTTGAGGTGATGATTTTCCCACTTCTTTTTTATCCACTTACATTCTATTTTATATTTTTTTAATACTTTTTTATTATAACATACAAGAAGTATAGGTGCACAAAAGGAAAATAGGAAAATCAAATCCTCTTTTTTGTTCAACTTTAAGTTAACGTCTGATTAGTGAGAATAGCGAAAATATTAAATAAATAAAAAAGACTTGGGGACAAGACTAGGTCAATTCAGTTTTTTTTTTTATGTTTCTTTTTCTTTTTTGTCTGATATGTCAATTCTGAACTTTAGATTTTTCCCATCCAACTGAGTATATATTATATTATATTATATATTGAATGTTTCACTATTTGAGACATTATCTTTGTGTATATATTATATTATATTATATTGAGTTTTTTCATGAACATTTCAATTAAAAATATTAAAATTTGGAAGGAATTCCGAAAACAACATTTATTTCATAAGTTTAAATTTGAGTAAAATGAATTGGATATTTATAGGGAAAAAAATTGTTTTAATTAAAAAAGTGATTGGAAAAATAATTTTTTTTTTGGTTACATTGGGAGAAAGCCTTTGATTTGAAAGAGAGAGAAAAAAAAAAAAAAAAAGGCGTTAGATTTGAAAACAAACTGCATTTACTACGCAGCTGGGCCCCACACTGACGCAAAATGTTGGCGTATGAGGCTTAGTCCAAATAGCAATTGGCATGCTACGTATGAGGTTTAGTCAAATAGCAATTATGAAGTTTTGGACAAATAGCAATTGCCACTGTCGTGTCGTATTCCGCGTGCATGGAATTTCAAGATATACCGCGTGCATGGAATTTTCCATAAAATAATAGAGACGACGGGGTGTTGACTCTAATAGTCTTTCCTTTCTTCCACATTTTCCCTTCAATTGCAAGAGTGCTACTGCACGGTTTGGTTTCTTTAACTTCAAAACTATTTATATGCATTTTCTTGTTCCCTTTAAATAAATGTGGTATGAAACACATGTGATAAGGTCTAATGTGGTAAGGTCTCATGTCCCTACTGAGCTGTGGTTGCTCATCCCTCACTCTGTTTAATTTTTCAGATGAACTAGAGGGCAAGTCAAGGACTAAACCAGTTGAGGCTGAATTAGATGAGAGTGATAGAGTTTTATTTATTAATTGTAAGTTGTAAGATTTTGGAGCTATTTTTATAAGAAAATTTTATTTTATGTTTCGGCTTCTTTTTATTTTACTTTTTATTTTCTCATGCACCGAGCGCGGGGTTTCCGCCTACCCCCAGATCCAGGGCGTGACAGAATGGTATCAGAGCTCTAGGGATTAGATACCCTTGGGAACACTGTGGTTTAAACATTTGTGTTAGATAAACTTGAATTCATGAGTGACAAAGATTTTTAGGAGTAGATTGTCTTGGGTAAGATACTATAAATTTCGAGGACGAAATTTCTTTAAGGAGGGTAGATTGTGAGAGTCCGTATTTAAAAATTTTAACAGTATTTATTAAAGAGGAATAAACATTATTATATATAAGTAATTATCTTGGATATATATTGTTTTACGTTTATAGTAGTAATTATAAGCATTTTATTTTATTAATTATTTTTATATTTTTATATGTTGAATTGAATAAGAGGCTTTGTTTTAATATATATATATATATATATGTGTGTGTGTGTGTGTATTATTATTGTCTTAGAATGTGTTTTAAAACATTATAATTCTTGGTGTAGAGTTATTGATGTGGGTCATAGAGAGAAATATTTACTAATTGAAGGTGATAGGTTTTCCTTTGCTTTGAGTTTGAGGTGCAAGTCAATTGTGCAAGTCATCTTTTAAACTTGCAAGCTATTGGGATATTAATGAAAGATATAGTTGAGTCATTATTCTACTAGTACGTGTCTTCATAATATACATTCTCATCTTGTAATGACTTGAAGTGGAAGGAAAATTACTTGGGCACCAAGATTAAAACGTGCTGACTACTTAAGTGATGATAGAATGTTTATTCTAGTATAAATAGAAAGCTTACATTTACAAGTTGTTTACTACTACATATAGAGATAACATGTATACAATGTGATAGTTGTTAGAGAGGACTAAAGAGAGATGCAAGGAAAATATGTTATTGGAGGAGATAGAGAGTTTTGCTTGTGGTTTACTAAATTGGATTTATGCTTTGAAATCGAGGTAGGGATTTCTTGGAGGGCCTTTACGGGGATTGATCTAATTAAATTTCGTGAGCACTTGCATGATATTATTATTTGATAGGCATAACAATATCACGTCATGGAAATTAGTTGGAGATGTTGGTTGGAGAAAATAATGACGGAAAAGAGGGTAATGGAAATAGTCTTTTGTGTAGTTGAGTCTAACTCTTGGCAGGTACCAGGTATCAGGGATCCCACAGTGCACATATTTTTATTCGGTGATTCGGGATTGGCGAAAGGGAGTTAGACAAGATGACTAACAAAAGGGAAATTATGGGATGATTGAAATGAGTGTTAGTTCATATAAATGGACATTCGGGACCAAGTGGTATAAGCATGGTATGGGACGTGCATGTCTGCTTGTCCAGTTATATGAATTAACGGGATTAGATGAAGAGCATTCATGCATTATTATTATTAATGTGATATTTGGTTGTGTGATTGCATGTCACTTAATTTAGTTATATCAATCTACTGTGGTAAGGTCTTATGTCCCTACTGAGCTGTGGTTGCTCATCCCTCACCCTGTTTAATTTTTTAGATGAACTAGAGGGCAAATCAAGGACTAAACCAACTGAAGCTGAATTAGATGAGAGTGATAGAGTTTTATTTATTAATTGTAAAGTTGTAAGAATTTGGAGCTATTTTTATAAGAAAAGTTTATTTTATGTTTCGGCTTCTTTTTATTTTATTTTACTTTTTATTTTCTCACGCACCGGGCGCGGGGTTTCCGCCTACCCCCGGGTCCGAGGCGTGACAGAGAGAGAGAGAGAGTGGAGCTTCGAGTATTTTTCTCGGGTTTTAGAAGTACCTTAAGATTTCAGAGGATGGATCCTTAGCCCACCACTAGCAACATCGATATTGTCCCCAACTTAACCACATGTTTAGCAGGTGTAGGGTTTTATACAAAAGGCATCGATGTTATTAGGAGTGGAACCATTTATTATATAGGACTTCCTATTTTGTTAAGTTTCTGATGTGGGACTCGTGCATTCTTCAACACTCCTCCTCACGTGGGACCACTTTTAGTGGGCCACACGTGCAACCTATTCCACATTGATCACTTTTTTAAAAAATAAATAAATAAATAATTTGGGGTTTGTTTGATTTTGATTCAATTTGGAGTTTTTTGTTTGATTTGGGTTTAATCGGGCCCAATCAACTGACCCGCTCTGATACCATGTACTTATAGACTCCTTGCATGCTAGGGTTTTGCAAAGAATAAACTCTATTTGGAAGAAGTTTATTCTTTCCCCAAATTGTAGAGATTGAGTCCATAATCAAATCTCCTAATTTGATGATGATATCTCCAAATTAGGATAATATCTTAATTAGTGATATTATCTCTTTAAATAAAGATAATATCCCTATTTTTAGTGTCAATTATCTTGCCAAATAAATGACTTAATTAATTCTTCTTGTCCATGTGGCGTCTTGTGATTGGAAGCCAAAATATTTGCTCCCACAATTAATACATTAGACAATGTATATTTTATTTCCCAAATTTACCCTTATTAAATACATTGGACAAACTAACTTTTGTTTCCACCTTGTTAAAAAATTAAAGGAGAATTTTAACATCTTCCACAAAATTAACGTCAATGTTTACTCTCTTTTTGGTGAGGGAAGGAGGAATGGGTTTTTGGGTATGGAATCGAAAGAAGAGAGAGAGCGAGAGGTACAGTGCACGGTGGGGTTTTGGATTGGAGAGGAATGGTGATGATTGAGTAGGGATGGGAGCCGTTGTTTTGGCCAAGGGAGGGGGCTGGGTTTTTGGGTCAGAGAGAGAGAGAGATGGTGTAATGGGTTTGGGTTTTCATTTGTTTTTTCTGTATTGTTTTTTAATCTTTTAACTTTTTTAATCAATTAGAATGTTCATTAATTTAAAAAAAGATTTATCTGTATTTTTTTAAAAATTTCATAATTTTTAACGGTTTTATTGTAAAACTTATTTTTGGAAGCAAAAAATGTTTTTTTAAGGGAAGTATACTAGGGTTTTTATTTTCAAATATTTATTTAATTGAATTTTTAGTGTTTATTTTTTAAATTTAATTGTTTAAGTTAAATTGTAAATTGAAAGAAATATTAAGTTAATACATTTAATAAGGGGAAATTTGGGAACAAGAGATATATTGTCAAATGCATTAATGACATTGTTTTAAGTGTAGAGAAAATGACATATGTAATGAGGTGTAGGGAGAAGGTTCAAAAAAGAAGATTAGAGAGCATATTTAGGGTTTATCACTTAGGACTTAGCCACTACCTTGTGCATGGAATTTTCCATCGAATAATAGAGACGACCGGATGTTGACTCTAATAGTCTTTCCTTTCTTCCACATTTTCCCTTCAATTGCAAGAGTCCAATGACCAGGACCCTTCGCTAATGAGAGAAACAATGCAAGCTGTATGTCACTATGTTGGCCAGATATCCCAATATATATTATGTTCTACACTTTTTTCATATTTCTGCCACTCTCAGGCTTGTCCAAATTCCCCCCTTTCTTGCTCCTCCTATGATTTATGTGTTTAGTTGATCCTCTACGCATAATTTCTGTATCCCGAAATCTGGAGTTATGGCCAACCCCGATATAAGTTCAGCTGTGGAGAAGCCGGAAGAGAAAGCTGCTGCACGGTTTGATTTCTTTAACTTCAAAACTATTTATATGCATTTTCTTGTTCCCTTTAAATAAATGTGGTATGAAACACATGACTTGTATATCTGCGGTGGCTGTTCCACCTTGTAGAAAGCCTTTTATATTTATGCATATTAATTTGAGGGATATCTTAGTTTTATATGTTGCTTTGGGAACAACTTAATTTTTGGGTCTCCTTTATACAATTGTTTCCCAACTTAAAATGACTCCTTAACTTGTTCCTTCTTCTATCTGATAGGACCAATTTTACATTAATTTGTTGTTATTTTTTTTATCCAGTAATCGGGAGTCTTTCCTTCAAAAGTGGATGAAGATATTTGTAGCATCATGTTTGCTGTTGTACTGGATCCATTGTTTCTCTACGTTCCTATGATGAAAGATGATATCAAGTGCCTACAATCTGACAAAAACTTGAAGATAGCCGCTCTTCTCTTAAGATCGTTCACTGATCTTTTCTATATATTTGACATTATTGTTCAAGTTTATACATCTCACAACTTTGTTTCTAAATATGCATATCGTTGCAGAATCCGCTGTAACATAACATTTTGGAGCAAATCTTTGGTACCGATAGCTAAGACAATGTGGGGGTCATATGTTATCTTAATTGACATTTTGGCTATTCTTCCGCTTCCACAAGTAAGAGAAGCCATCCCTGTCTTGGAATTATTGTTTTCATAGACGATAAAACATATGAAATTAAGACAACTTAATATCTTAATTAATGATTTACTATTTTACTTAGCATAATTAGATTTTAACTCTTTGTATTATTAATGTTATCCAGGTCGCAATTCTCATTTTCTTTTCAAAAATGAGGGACTTGAGATCTTTGAACACAATAATGATGGTTATCATGAACCTTTTTGTTCTATTACAATATGTGCCACGACTTCTTCGCATCTACCTCTCATGTAAGGAATTTAAAACGACTCTTAAAGGAGATATTAGAGAGACTCCCATGTGGATTAAAGGTGTCTTGAATTTCTTTATGTACATCCTTGCTAGTCATGTAAGTTTCAATATTAATATTTTGTCATGACTTATTTATTTATTTTTAAATTCCACCACTCTTGCTTATCATCTTATTATTATTATTTTTAAAGAAAATATCTGCTTTTTAAAAAAAGAGGAAATGTCCTTTTTTTTTTAAACACAAAAGGTTTAGATAGAAAAAAAAAAATTCTAAACTTGACGTTAAAAAAAAGTGACATTTCCTCTTTTTTTATAAAAACAGACATTTTCTTTATATAAAAAAAAATTGACGTTAAAAAAAATTAATAAGATGGTAAGAAAGTTGTGAAATTTTTTTGGATAAATTGAATACATATAATAATGGTAAACTTGGAAAGCAAAAGTTAGCTTGTATAATATATTAATGACATTGTTTTAAGTTTAAGGAGAATGACACATGTCAAACAAGAAAGGGAGAAGGTCCAAAGGAAAAGGTTAGAGAGAAGGTTGCTAGCATTCCTCATGGCTACATACACCAATTCGATCAACTACGAACTTGCCTTTCACTGTTGCATCAGGACTTCTTATAAACAAATTACATAGATAATTGCTGGATCCGAATGATAAATGATCTATTATCCACAGAAATCCAAATTCGTAATCTTAAAAGAGATTAAAATTTTGATCAAATTGTTATCAAAACGACTAGAACTAGAAGTTTGGTTAAATTGTCAACTGCAGTCGCGATCGTGAAGTTAACATAAAATAGAAAACTGCATGTTGCACATGAGGTTTATTATTAATTTATTATACTATTATTATTATTATTATTTCATTTTAAGGTTTTGATCAAGTAGCAACCAGCAAATCTGTAATGTCTGGAATCTTTTTTTTTTTTTTTTTTTTTTTTTTTTTTTTTTTTTTTTTTTTGTCTTTCATTTGTGTCTAGATGACTTGGGCTTGGTTCGGGATTGCTGCGCTTCTTTTTAAAGTTTTTGAACATTTGATGTTTTTGGTAAAACAAGAATAGTATGTTTTTTTCAAAATTACGGGTTTCTCACGGTAGTTTTTCGAAGCAGGTGAGAAGATGCTTCTAAAAACTGCTGCGTAGATAAGCATGCGGGGGGTTTAATGAATTTTTCATATTACCCATAACGCTCTTACTACTTTTCAAAATGAAAGTCTAGATACCGCGTGCATGGAATGTTCAAAAGTCTAGATACCGCGTGCATGGAATTTTCAAAAGTCTAGATACCGCGTGTATGGAATTTTCCATAATAGTCTAATAGTCTAATAGTCTTTCCTTTCTTCCACATTTGCCTTCAATTGCAAGAGTCCAATGACCAGGACCCTTCGCTAATGAGAGAAACAAAGTACGTGCTCGATAATTGTACAGTGACGGGCCTGGCATTGCATTAAAGAAAACAAAAAAGAGGCCAGTCTTCACGTGGTCTAGTGGGCTTCACCACTGTGCTCCATGAATTTTAGACTCCTCTGTATTCAGGGGCCAGCCTTGGATGTTGACCGACCGTACCAGTCTTTCCAAGCTAGGCCATTATTTTTAAGCTGTATATGTCACTATGTTGGCCAGATATCCCAATATATTATGTTCTACACTTTTTTTCATATTTCTGCCACTCTCAGGCTTGTCCAAATTCCCCCCTTTCTTGCTCCTCCTATGATTTATGTGTTTAGTTGATCCCATACGCATAATTTCTGTATCCCGAACTTGGAGTTATGGCCAACCCCGATATAAGTTTAGTTGTGGAGATGCCGGAAGAAAGAGCTACTGCACGGTTTGATTTCTTTAACTTCAAAACTATGTATATGCATTTTCTTGTTCCCTTTAAATAAATGTGGTATGAAACACATGACTTGTATATCTGCGGTGGCTGTTCCACCTTGTAGAAAGCCTTTTATATTTCTGCATATTAATTTGAGGGATATCTTAGTTTTATATGTTGCTTTGGGAACAACTTAATTTTTGGGTCTCCTTTATACAATTGTTTCCCAACTTAAAATGACTCCTTAACTTGTTCCTTCTTCTATCCGATAGGACCAATTTTACATTAATTTGTTGTTATTTTTTTATCCAGTAATCGGGAGTCTTTCCTTCAAAAGTGGAAGAAGATATTTGTAGCATCATGTCTGTTTGCTGTTGTATTGGATCCATTGTTTCTCTACGTTCCTATGATGAAAGATGATATCAAGTGCCTGCAATCTGACAGAAACTTGAAGATAGCAGCTCTTCTCTTAAGATCGTTCACTGATCTTTTCTATATATTTGACATTATTGTTCAAGTTTATACATCTCACAACTTTGCTTCTAAATATGCATATCGTCGCAGAATCCGCCGTAACATAACATCTTGGAGCAAATCTTTGGTACCGATAGCTAAGACAATGTGGGGGTCATATGTTATCTTAATTGACATTTTGGCTATTCTTCCGCTTCCACAAGTAAGAGAAGCCATCCCTGTCTTGGAATTATTGTTTTCATAGACGATAAAACATATGAAATTAAGACAACTTAATATCTTAATTAATGATTTACTATTTTACTTAGCATAATTAGATTTTAACTCTTTGTATTATTAATGTTATCCAGGTCGCAATTCTCATTTTCTTTTCAAAAATGAGGGACTTGAGATCTTTGAACACAATAATGATGGTTATCATGAACCTTTTTGTTCTATTACAATATGTGCCACGACTTCTACGCATCTACCTCTCATGTAAGGAATTTAAAACGACTCTTAAAGGAGATATTAGAGAGACTCCCATGTGGATTAAAGGTGTCTTGAATTTCTTTATGTACATCCTTGCTAGTCATGTAAGTTTCAATATTAATATTTTGTCCTCCCAATTTTTCCAACATTTTACAACATTTATTTAGTATATTTTGAAATTTTAAACGTTATTTAATTTCCTTGTTTGATTGAAGTTCATTTTTTCTCTATATTTTTATAATCATCTATGAGTCTAATCATATTAATTGACTTGTTATTCAATAGGTATTTGGTGCGATATGGTACTTTTTTGCTATTCAACGAGTGGGGATTTGTTGGCATGATGCATGTCGAAAAGAAAATGGATGTAGCGCTAGGACTTTTGATTGTCATGACCATCACCCATTGAGAAATATCACGTTTCTTAATGATTTATGCCCTATAAGCCCAATGAATGCAACGCTCTTCGATTTTGGTATATATACTAAAGTCCTTCAATCTGGTATACCGGGGTCAACCAATTATTTTCAAAAGTTCTCGAATTGTTTTTGGTTGGGCTTGCGACATTTAAGGTATATTTTTCTGTGTTGTTTGTTTGGGCCGAGATCAATTTTTTTAGTTCAAATCAAACAATTTATAACTTCACTTACTTTGTTGGAGAAGACTCTGGATTAAAATTGCACAGATGATATAATTTGTTGAATGAAAAGAAAACTTCAATTTTGTATCTAATATATTTCATAATGTCAATTCTGCAGTTCTCTTGGTTCAAACCTGGAGCCTAGTATCGATGGATGGGAAAACCTCTTTGCGGCCTTTATTTCTATAATTGGCTTGCTTTTATTCTTATATCTCATTGGAAATTTGCAGGTTAGGGTTGAGTCTTATATTAAAATCCATCACATGGATTGCTCTAATTTGATTGCTTTTATTTTTATTTTTATTTTTAATATCTTTCAAAATTGCGCAGGTTAGAACACCGAGTCTTTGTATTCAAAGTTTTATTTAAAAATTTGCTTCTTGTATGTATATGTATATGTATATGTGTATATATATTGGCTATCACATCTATATGCATATTGGCTATCACATTTAAGGTTGGTTCCTAATTAATGACATGAGCTACTTAATTGTTGTGGCACATAGACATACATGCAGTTGGATACTGCAAGAATAGAGGCACATAGACACAAGATGAAAGTGGAACGGAGGATCGAAGAGAAAGATGAAGAGACGGAGTTGTGGTTATCTAAAAATGGCATCCCCAAAGAGTTGCATAAGGATATCAAGTCGCAGATCATGAACAAGGTACGACAAGAACTTGAAGAAAACAGGGATGCTGATTTGTACAAGATCATCTCTATTCTTCCCTCGAATCTTCAGAGCCAAATTACAGATTATACGCGTAGACACAAGATGAAAGAGAAAGATAAAGAGACGGAGTTGTGGTTATCTAAAAATGGCATCCCCGAAGAGTTGCATAAGTATATGAAGTTGAAGATCATGGAGAAGGTACGACAACAACTTGAAGAAAACAGGGATGCTGATTTGGACTATATCCTCTCTATTCTTCAGAGCCAAATTACAGATTATAAGCATAAACACGAGATGAAAGGTCGAGAGACAGAATTGTGGTTATCTGAAAATGGCATCCCCAAAAGGTTGCATAAGGATATGAAGTTGAAGATCATGGAGAAGGTACAACAAGAACTTGAAGAAAACAGGGATGCTGATTTGGACTATATCCTCTCTATTCTTCCCTCCGAACTTCATAGACAAATTACATATTCTAAGCACAGACACGAGATGAAAGGTCGAGATGTTGAAATTGGCTCAAATTTGCTTGTGATGTGTTTTGTTATGGGCACCTACCTTAATGTTGTGAGTTTCACGTGATGGAGTTTTGGTGGAGTGCTTTTGCACTTCTATTAATTAGGCAGCCGAAAGCAAGATGTAAAAGTGGAGAAAATCATGGTGCATAAATAATGTATAGTTTTGGACATTATTTTGTGGGGGAGTCTAATTGGTTGGTGACATTTTGGGTTCCTTTATTTGTCCGTTGGAGCTGTCCACTTTGAGAAAGAATTGGTTTCTTTCTCTTTGTTTATTCCAAGTGGGTGTTTTATGTCACTAATAATGATGACTTCCAGCACATGGTTTGGCTTCTTTTTCCTCTTCACGTGGGTTGGCATTGGCTGGCTGGCTTTTGGAGTTGCTGCATGGGTTCATAAAAGGAGATGGAGGGTGCGGAAATGAGTATGCATGTGTGTGGGCAGTGTGCCGCACCATTTGGGTGCCGTGAGCACCATTTCTCAGAGAGGCTAAAACAGAAGTGAGGGACACTTCCACACAGAGAGAAATACTAGAGAGCATCTCCATGATGGTGGAGATAAACTCCTCTTTGGCTACACGAGATGTTGAAGGAAGATCAAGCCATTTCAAGGTTGAGTCTTCTTCATTTGTTCCTTGTGTTGGTGGGAGGTTTATTTCTTTGTATTGTTCTTAGTGTGTTCTTTCCTAGTGAGCAAGAACAATTCCTGTGTTCTTGGCTCTTGTGTGTGGTTAGCTTGAGAGTGACATGGGTGTATTTGGGATTTGGGTTGTGAGAGTTAAACTCTGTAATTCCTAGGATAGGTGAGAGGGTTAATCTCCTTTGGTTGTAATCTCTTTTGGGATACTAGTGGAATTTCTCGCTGTCTTCGAACTGGATGTAGGCTACACACGGGCCGAACCAGTATAAATCCTTGTGTCGTTTGGATTTCTGTATTTCATATTTTGCTCTTGTTGTTTCAACGGTTTCATATCCACCACCCCAGTGCAATCTGCTTCCGCTGCGCACAACAAGTGGTATCAGAGCTCCAGTTTTTTCGATCTGGTGGAGTTTTGTGTTCGTGATGATGGAACCAGGAGACGTTGAGAAAATATTAAATTATTTTGACAGGAGAAAAATTCCAGACCTTGGTGTTGAAGATGAGAGCCTTGTTAGTGCAACAGGGGCTGCTCAAAAGGCGTCAAAGGGTATCCAAACATGGCCAGCAACGTGTTCCAACGATGGAGAAGGATGATGTCTTGAATTGGGCACTCACTGCGATTGGGTTGCAGTTAGCGGACGGTGTTCTTCGTGAGGTTGCCGATGAGACTACACATGCTGGGCTATGGCTGAAATGGTGGAGAATACATATATGACCAAATCATTGTCAATCGGTTGTATGCCAAACAACGATTGTACACTCAGTGGTATGGCGGAAGGTACACTTAGTCAAAACTATCTTGTTGAGTTAAATGAGATTTTCATGAATGTGTAGGTCATGAATATGAAAATAGGATGATGAGGACCAACAAGTAATGGAGGAAAATCGCGTTCCAAGATGAATGCTCAGGAGGACAAATGCAACTTTTCCACAAGGAACGGGCATATGAGATTTGATTGCCCATCAGTCAAAGAAAGAAAAAGAGTCTAATAATTCCTCTTGCAGGTGCTTTTGTGGATGTCGTAGGGAGGATAAAATTTATGTTCCTCCTATGATCGATGATTCCGGTGTGCCGTGCTTGGGGTGTGATTTTTTGACTTGTCTTTGGTGACTTTTGAAATTTTCTTTCACGGTGGAGTTTCAAGAGTTTTTCGTGGGTGTTCCTTGTGGGTAGTGTGTAGTTTGTTGCTTTGATTTTCTCTATGTACTTTGGGTAGCATTGTTTATGGCTACATGAGTTTTTTCCTTTGATCATTAGATTTTCAAGTGAGGGTTTTTGATTGTAACGGGTTATCTTTCGGGAGGATGATTCCCTCCTATAGCAGCTGAAATTGTTCGTTCTGCTACTTGGTTGTCCGGACTCTACGTGTATTGTAGCGGAAGAAGCTTGAGGTTCAAGCGTTTAAGGTTTGTGCGGTTTATGCACGTACATTCAGCTGGTGTGGCTTGGTTATGAGGGTGACCTTGAAGAGGTTCTTTTGTTGGGGTCATCCGGTTCGATCGAAGCACACATTTTTGGTTGCAAGTTCAAGGAGTGCTTGAGCTTGATTTGGTAAGAGGAAGATGGGCGATAGAAAGTTCTACTGTGTGGCTTGGTAAATTTGTGCCAAGGTGGAGATTGTTGAAATTGGCTCAAATTTGCTTGTGATGTGTTTTGTTATGGGCACCTACCTTAATGTTGTGAGTTTCACGTGATGGAGTTTTGGTGGAGTGCTTTTGCACTTCTATTAATTAGGCAGCCGAAAGCAAGATGGAAAAGTGGAGAAAATCATGGTGCATAAATAATGTATAGTTTTGGACATTATTTTGTGGGGGAGTCTAATTGGTTGGTGACATTTTGGGTTCCTTTATTTGTCCGTTGGAGCTGTCCACTTTGAGAAAGAATTGGTTTCTTTCTCTTTGTTTATTCCAAGTGGGTGTTTTATGTCACTAATAATGATGACTTCCAGCACATGGTTTGGCTTCTTTTTCCTCTTCACGTGGGTTGGCATTGGCTGGCTGGCTTTTGGAGTTGCTGCATGGGTTCATAAAAGGAGATGGAGGGTGCGGAAATGAGTATGCATGTGTGTGGGCAGTGTGCCGCACCATTTGGGTGCCGTGAGCACCATTTCTCAGAGAGGCTAAAACAGAAGTGAGGGACACTTCCACACAGAGAGAAATACTAGAGAGCATCTCCATGATGGTGGAGATAAACTCCTCTTTGGCTACACGAGATGTTGAAGGAAGATCAAGCCATTTCAAGGTTGAGTCTTCTTCATTTGTTCCTTGTGTTGGTGGGAGGTTTATTTCTTTGTATTGTTCTTAGTGTGTTCTTTCCTAGTGAGCAAGAACAATTCCTGTGTTCTTGGCTCTTGTGTGTGGTTAGCTTGAGAGTGACATGGGTGTATTTGGGATTTGGGTTGTGAGAGTTAAACTCTGTAATTCCTAGGATAGGTGAGAGGGTTAATCTCCTTTGGTTGTAATCTCTTTTGGGATACTAGTGGAATTTCTCGCTGTCTTCGAACTGGATGTAGGCTACACACGGGCCGAACCAGTATAAATCCTTGTGTCGTTTGGATTTCTGTATTTCATATTTTGCTCTTGTTGTTTCAACGGTTTCATATCCACCACCCCAGTGCAATCTGCTTCCGCTGCGCACAACACGAGAGACAGAATTGTGGTTATCTAAAAATGGCATCCCCAAAAAGTTGATTAATGATATAAAGCCGCAGATCATGGACAAGGTACAACAAGAACTTGAAGGAAACAGGGACGCTGATATGGACAAGATCTTCTCTAGTCTTCCCTTGGATCTTCAGAGCCGAATTACAAAGTATATGCCTATGGCTAGGTTGAAGCAGGTAAGTACCTCCAAACCCATGACTCTAATAATTACTTGCCGCCTTTCCATATAAGCATTTAACTTGTTTACTTAAGCAGTGTTATATAGAGTGAAACTTTCAAAATACCAACACACATCCTTAGTTTATAATACAACACATCCTTAGGTAAAATTAATAAAATTAAATAATTAAATAAAAGGTTATCTATATGATTGCAGATGAGAAGCATGAAAATTAAGATGTATGTATCTCACAAAACACCAAGATCCAGACACACATCACATGAGACTCAGATCTAGAGAGACGCGACTAACAATATTCCAATTAGTATTCTTCTAAGATAAGATGTATGTATTTATTAATTCATTCTATTTCTAGGTGCCCGCTTTGAAAAAAATGGATGAACGTGTGTTGAGAAGAATTTCTCAGCGTCTTAAGCCCAGGGAGTTTGATGACGATTCTATCATTATTGAAAAGGGTGAACCACTTAAAATGATGGTATTCATTGTGGACGGACTTGTATCCATTGAAAAGAGAGATGGTTCTTCTTCTTCTAATGATAATTTGCAGCAACCAACTCGAGGTGCAGGAGAAGTATGTGGAGAAGAACTTCTACGTTGGCCATTGTCGTCGATCCTATTTTGGGCCGGCGAATCTCCCTTGGCAACCGAGTCTGCTAAGGCAATAGGTCATGTTGAAGCCCTTGTTGTCACGGCTTTCGACTTGAATAGAGTGCTGATCGATAGGGACTATTTCGTTGGGATGATGCGTAGAACATTTAGTGCAAAAGAACTTGAGAAGGCAACAGACAACTACCATGAAAGTAGAATCATTCGTAAGGACGAGGATGCAACCTTTTACAAAGGGGTAGTGCCCATGCCAGATGATGATAAAACAGTGGTTGCGGTAAAGAAGTACGAAACTAATAAAACATATGCAGTTATTGAGGCGGCTGTTGCTTCTCAGACCAACCACATAAATGTGGTGAGGTTCTTAGGTGGTTGTGTGGTGGAAGAAGAAAAAGAATCCGCACTGGTTTTTGAGTACATTCCCAATGGCACCCTTTTTGAGCACATTCATAAAGAAGAAGCAGCAGGCAGCTTTGAAGGATCATCATCGTCACCAACTGCTCTACTTTCATTGGAGTTACGACTCAAGATAGCATCAGAAACAGCTGGAGCACTAGCTTACTTACACTCACTCACTCCGCCAATCATACACCTACGTTTGTCGACAAAACATATACTATTGGATTATCATAACACCGCAAAGTTGTCTGCCATTGGAAAGTCGCAAGCAGACCCAAATTCAAGTCAATACATGGACCCTCATTATCGAAGAGACAGACTAGCAGAAAAGAGTGACGTCTATAGCTTTGGAGTTGTCTTAGCGGAGCTACTAACAAGTCAAAAGCCAGCTTCTCCTAACAACAGAGGGGAAGAGCCACCCCTGGCAACCTGTCTTCTATCCTCAATGAAAGAGGATCGCTTGAATCAAATTTTGGATGGTGAAATAATAGTCAATGAAGCAACTTCTAAGACGGCCAAAAAGGTCGCGGATTTGGCAAAAAGATGTTTAAGGTCAAAAAGGGAGGAAAGGCCTTCCATGGAGCAAGTAGCCGTGGAGCTTGAGGGATTGCGCAAGTTTATGGCAGAGCATGAAAGGGGACAACCCAGTTTCTCAATCAGGCCAAACTCTAATTAGTGTTGTTTGCAGATGCTTTATTAATCTAATTAGTGAATAATTCTCTGTTAATCTTGTCCTCTTGACTCTAAGCATTATATTAATCAAC
Organism: Prunus avium; assembly: GCF_965620075.1. Classification (NCBI taxonomy): domain Eukaryota; kingdom Viridiplantae; phylum Streptophyta; class Magnoliopsida; order Rosales; family Rosaceae; genus Prunus; species Prunus avium. Next base: position 38,375,467 of record NC_142285.1, read on the forward strand.
TCACCACTAGTGTCTTGTACGCGTTGGTGAAGAAGTTGACAACGCTGGATCCGAATCATAAATTACCTATTGCCCGGGCCCCCACAGAATTCCAAATTGCTGTCTGCGGCTGCGGCTGTGACCGTTTTCTTCAGCAGGGCTTCTATGCCTCCTATCCCCATTCTTGTCCCCTTCAACATCGTCAATAGGAATCCTACTGTAATCAGATCTGCGATCCTGTGGGGAGGGTCTTCTGCTTTTTCCCCGCTATCCGCTGATCTGGATCGACTGCACATTAAAAAAGCAAAATGAATAATTGAGTTTAAACAGAAACTAAACTGAACAGTATGCTAGGCTTTCTCGTGATATCATAGCCGTTGATATCAATGACAATAACACCCACGCGTCCTTCTCCTGCCAGTGAATGGGACAAGTCTTTGCTTCACGTGGGCGCTAGGCTTTCCCGTGAGGCCCGCTTCAGTTTATGGGCTGCAACCAACCACACCCATACATTTAAGACACTGTGGTTGGGCTTCAAGCTTTAGAGCATCCGCAATGATGCTCTCTATTTCTTAGCTAAAATTTAGCTAAAAATATAAGAAATCTATTTTAGGAGCTCTCTAAAAAATTTCAACTCCAATCATATTCCCTAATTAGGAGAGTCATAAATGCTATAACTCTTTTTTGATTGGTCTATCTCTATTAAAAAATAAAATAAAAAATAGTTAGCATTAAATAAATGTTTGAAATACTCATTAAATAAGACAGCATTAAATTATAGGGAGCCACTATGAGTACTTTCTCTCTCCTCAGATTTAGGAGCTCCTGGAGGACTCCCTATTTTAGGAGGTGGATAGGGAGCATGGTTGGAGTTGCATTTTTACTATTCCTCCCTAAAATTTGTCTAAGGAGGTGGTTTAGGGAGCCCATTGCGGATGCTCTTAGACCCCAAAACAGGTCCATTGGGGGATTCAGTTTCTAACTGTTGCAGCCTAATGATGGTTGTTGAGCTTTATTTTTACGCATTCAGCTACATTATAAAAGAGAATTTGACTTTATGCCAATCGGGTCTAACCCCATGAAAAATAACCTTAACTTGCAGAATAGAGGTCTCATGTTTAAATCCCCAAGGCATTATAGTTATGTGTGTGTGTGATAAATCACCCTCATAAACTAAAACCAACTACAGTACTACTTTTATTGGAGTTTCGACTTAAGATAGCGTCAAAAACAGCTAGAGCACTAGTTTATTTGCACTCATTCACTCCCGCGCCGATCATACACCAATGTTTGGCGACAAAATATATACTATTGGATGATCATTACACGGCAAAGTTGTCTATCATTGGACAATCACGATTGTTCAATGAACCTGACTTGAGTTCAGATTATATTAGCTCAATTTCGAAGGAAGGATACTTTGACCCTCATTTTCTAAATGACAGACTGGCAAAAAAGAGTGACGTCTATTGCTTTCGAATTGTCCTAGCGGATCTAATAAGCCCAGTTTCTTATTAGATTCGTCTTATTAACTTTTTAATTTGACCCCAAAAAAAAAAAATCACCTTCAGCAAGTATAATTTCTATAAAAAAAAAAATAGACCATAAGAAATAACCGTGACAGGCCAGTATCCTCATGGAATCCACTAGTTCTATGAATGATGAAGTGATAATCATTAGGTTGGAAGTCTTGGTAAACAAAGAGAAGGGAATGCTTTCCTTTACAGAATATTAGTGTATTAAATCCATACTTGTAATGACTCGGTATATTTATTAATTAGGAATTGGGGTAATCAAGAATGAGAGTAATGAAGAATCGGTAAGCATGAATCAGAGTCAACATTCCAATTAAACTCCTTACTAGATATTAGGAATCATAATGAAAAATAAATCCGATTCCCATTAAAACCGTTTACTATTCTAAAGAATTGGAATCAAAATAAATTTGATTACCAAAATACCCTTCTACAAAAAGAAATTTTATTTTGTTCAACTACTTATGCAAGTTTTCAAATGACAAAAATTGTGCAATGTAATAATTAACCAACTTTTTATATATCACAATGATAAAATAGAATTTAATATTTGTAAAAAAAAAATTAATTTTTTTTTATGTTTACTTATTTACTTCCAATATATCTAAATATATAAAATGATATAACCTCTATCGCGAGTAACTGGATCGATCGAGAGAACGTTCGTGCGCCACATCCGTGGCTCACTCTCTCCCTTGCAGTTGGAATCTCGTACAATCAAGGGGAGCGATTTCGATCACCTAGCTGGCCTTTTTTTGGTAGGTAAGATCGCTGAAGTGTATGGAAGGAACTCGAAGTATAGCCGTGCAGCTATACCGTATAAATAGAATATGTTAAAAGTATAGCCGCTCGGCTGTACTATATGAATACAATATGTTAAAACAATAGCCGCGCGGCTATACTATATAAATAGAATATTCTAAATGTATAATCGCGCGGCTATACTCTATAAATAGAAGTCAAAAGCCACATCGAAAACTTGACTAAATAAAATACAAAATATAATGAATAGTTCTACTACTAATAATACCGATGCCTTTTGTGATAAAACCCCACACCTACTGGGCTTTGTGGGTGGTTAAGTTAGGAACAATATCAGTGTTGTTAGTAGTGGGCCGCTGGCCCGTCGTGTTGAAGAATATGAATCCCATATCAGAAACTTGACTAAATAAAATACAAAATATAATGAATGGTTCTACTACTAATAATACCGAGGCCTTTTGTGATAAGATCCCACATTTACTGAGCTTTGTAGGTGGTTAAGTTGGAGATAATATCGGTGTTGTTAGTAGTGGGCTGCTTGCCCGTCTCTCTGAATTTAACGAAGTGTTGTGATAGTGATGTAATTAATGAGGTGGTTGTTGCTTCTCTGATTAACCACATAAATTTGGTGAGGTTCTTAGGTTGTTGTTTCGAAGCACAAAGACCTGTACTTGTTTTTGAGTACATTCCCAATGGCACAGTTTATGAGCTCATCCATAGACAAGAAGGCAAAGGATCATCGCCACTTTCACTAGCGTTACGACTGAAGATAGCGTCAGAGACTGCAGGGGCACTAGCTTAGTTACACTCATTAACTCCCACGGCAATCATACACCGAGATGTGAAGACAACAAATATATTATTGGATGATAATTACACGGGAAAGTAGATGGACTTTGGATGTTCACGATTGGTTCATGATGATGTTGATCAACTGTCAACTTTAGTGCGAGGGACAGTCGGATATTTGGACCCTCAGTATCATCAATTATGCTTACTAACAAAAAAGAGTGACGTCTATAGCTTTGGAGTTGTCCTAGCGGAGCTACTAACAAGTCAAAAGGTATATTATTCAGAGAGGGATGTGACAGAGAGATAGCTGGCAAGCTTGTTTATATCCTCAATGGAAGAGGATCGCTTGAATCAAATTCTCGATGGTCAAATAATAGTCAATGAAGAAAGTTTTGAGACAACCAACAAAGCGACCCGTCTGGCAAAAAGACTTTGCCACATTTAAATGTATGTGTGTATTAGTGTGGTTTCACCTCTGGACATTTGATGACTTGGGTTAGTTTCTGTTTATATTTGTGCTTATAGTTTTTTCTATGTATACATCTCGTGTGAAATCATGTTGATGATGTTCAAATGGCAAGTTGTTTTTGGCTTTTCTCTGTATATAATTTATTTTCAAGCTGTATGTCACTATGTTGGACCGGTATAATATATCTAATAGGACAAAATTAGCTTTTATAATAATTGGCTGGTCTGAGATAGCAGTGGATAAGATAAAGCTTTGGAATGAATTAGCCCTTATAATTCTACCACTTTCGGTTTTAGCCTTGTCCAAATTCCCCCTCTTTCTTACTCCCCCTTGTAGAAAGCTTTAATTAAATAGCAATTTGCGTGTTACACGTGAGGTTTATTCTTTTTGTTTTTTTAATGGTCATTTGGGTCAGCAACCAGAAGATTATGTATGCCCTGAATCTTTGATTTTTTTTTTTTCTGGGGGTCATTTTAGCCACAATTATTGCTCACAGTGAAGTCGCCCCTGATTCACTACACTATAGTAGGAGGGAAGACAAAAAAAGACCTGGGGATAAAGTTGATCATATGTCAACACTAAGTCACAGATTATTTTATATAGCAAATAATTTTTGATCTAGACTCTAGTAAGGAGTTCATCGCATCTACTTATCATTTAAGGAACTTAAACGGACTCTTAAAGGAGAGACTGGAGAGATTGCCATATGGGTTGAATGTTTCCTAAATTTCTTTATGTACATCCTCACTAGTCATGTAAATATCAATATTTAATCGTGATGAATGACATTACTTGGTAAAAGAGACTAGGTTCTTAACTCAATCAACCTTGATGAATGGCAAATGTACATGGGCAAAATGATCCATATTACAATAGAGTAGGCATATACTAAATATTCTTGAGTTATGTTTTTGAAAAACAAGAAAAGAAATATTCTTCGTATTTTCATCATCATCTCTAAGTCTAATCTAATTATCTAACTTGTTATTATTTAGGTACTTGGAGCTATACGGTATTTTTTCGCTTTTTAACAAATAACCATTTGTTGTCATGATGCATGTCGAAAAAAAAATGGATTTGGAAATAGTACTTTTGGCTGTAATGAGCATCACACATTCAGAAATATCAAATTTCTTAATGATTTTTGCCCTATAAGTCTAGTGAATACAACGCTCTTCGATTTTGGTATATATAGTACAATCCTTCAGTCTGGTATACACATCTAGCAACAAGATGTTTAAGGTATGAAGAGGAGGAAATGCCTTCCATGAAAGAAGTAGTTCTTGTGGAGCTTTGGGGGATTGAGCAAATTTATGGCAGAGTATTAAAGTGGAGAAGCTAGTTTCTCTTGATCAAACCACCTTGTAACCAGAAAATAAAAACAAACAAACAAACAAAAAACAAGGTACGTACATTTGTTAGTTAAAGACGACTAGCTATATACAGTAATTGCCTTTTCATGGTTGCATCAGATTCTTATGAACAGCATAACCACCAAGGATTTAATTCACATAATACTTGAAAATTCACTACTCCCACCAAGGATTTAATTCAAAGGACTTTCATAGATTAGGCGCAGACCAAAACCCAAGCAGTAAAAAAGTCAGGGAAGGATCTCATGATCATAAACCTGTAATAGCAAGCTCATGATTATTTGCAAAACTGTTTATAAGAAGGAAAAAAAAAGTGTTTAAATTTGAGTGAAATGAATTGGTGGTGTGAAATAAGTTGGGTATTTATAGGAAAAAAGTGTCTAAATTAAAAATAAATAAATAAAAAAGGAGCCGTTGATTTGCAAAACAAACAAGACACTACTACAAAAATGGAAAACCACGACACCCCTTTAACGACAGTAAAACTAAAAAACATCGTGTTTTTAAAAACCATGAAAAACCATGACGGTTCCATTTAAAACCGTCGTGCTTTAAAAGGTGCTAGCAAAAATTACGACCGTTTCTCCTAAAAACTGTCGTGTGTTAAAACACGCTAGACAAAATTTTCACTTAAAAGTTTTGAATTTTCACGGCAACTCTCTCTCTCAAAGAGCCTCTCGCACGACCTTTTCAGAAACTCCCTCTTTCTCAACTCCCTTTCTCGTCCCTGCAACACCATCTCCATCTTGCCGTCTTAGTCACCAAGCTCGCCATCCATGTCACAGATCTCGGCGTCGAGTTCACTAAGGTCGCCATCTTCACGAGGACACCTCAACGATCTTCGAGATCTCCTTCATGGGGCCTCTCTCGAGCCCAATGGTCTCTTATCTTCCAGGCTTCGCCTTCTCTTCCTCTCTTCGTCGACCTGTTCTCTATTAAATTTGAGGTTTTGTTTTGGTCTTTATCTGACTTTTGCTTGGGTGATTTCAGAGATCTGCAGGCAACGCTTATTGGTGGTGGTTACAAGTTGGATGGTCGTGGTGTGATAACGATTTTGTTAGCCATCGTGATTGGGTCCAAGTTTGGCGACGTCCAGTTGTGAGTGTATATGTGCTTCTGTGTTTGATTTATTTCAATTTATTTTGCTTTTTTTTTTATATAATTGTTTTCTGTTTCCTGCCTTTTATGTTTCATAGAGCACAGATCTGCTTAGGTTTTACACAAAATCTGTTGATATTTTGCTTTCTCCCTTTCTGCTGGTGTTGATTGAGATTTTTATTTTGTTTTGTTTTTATGTCTGAAGCTGTAGCAATGTGACTTTCGTTGAGGCTGGCTGACACTAATTCAAAATTTAAATAAAAGCTTGAATTACTTGTGGTTTAAAAGTGTGTCTAGAGTTGGTAATTTGAAGTGTTTATGGGGGAGGGTTAAATTAAATTCTTCAACCTTGTTATGATGATCATTTGGTCCAGATTTAAGCTTCTAATGGTAGTTTAATAAGTATTCTTCTTGGGAGGATCTAAGAATTTTGTGCGCATTTGAGGGTTGGTTTAGTTGAATTCATGTTTGTTTTGGTTTGGTTTTTATACATATGCATGTTCTAGATTCAAGTTTGTAGGTAGTTCATTTGTTTTTCCTTTTTACCAGGCAATGCTAGTTTAGAGGCTACTATGGATTGGATATCGTTGATCATGAGAATGACGTCGACATTGATGAGATGCCGTTGGTATGATTGTTATTGTACTTGGTTGTGCATCTTTATTACATTGCATTCAGATTTCCATTGCTACAACGAACATGTTGAATTAGTGGTGTTCGGTTTTTAAAGCATGAGACAGATAACAAAAAATAATTTCCAGTGGGATTTCATAGAGGATTTACTCTCAACTGGTCAACTACTCACAGGTAACAGTGGACATTAGCATTGGATCTCCGAAACCATTCTATATCACAGAAGGGATGAAAATAAAAGCACAGAAGTTAAGGTTACTTTCTCATCATCCTTATGGTTACATTAAATGCACTTGTGCACACACAAGTTCTCTTAAATTGCTTGATGTTTGAAGTTCATTTGTGACCTTCGTATTGAAGTTCAGTAAACACTTATACACTTCGTTGTGACTTTCATATTGAAGTTTATTTGGATGGAAAAGAAACCAAGCTTGGAATAGGTTTTTTTTTTCTTTTCCTTTTGTTTTCCTTCTCTTTAGTGTTTATGGCCTTGAATGAAGTTCTGTTTAATGTTTGTCACATCTCCAATTGCAGGCTTGAATTACTCTTTGGGTGGGACATCATGAAATTACAGATATAACTTCTTTGAAGTATTGCCTTTTCTTCTTTTTGTCTTGCTGGGATTGGGTTTTTTTTTTCTCTCTATCTTAATAACTTGTACTGGCCTCCAAGAGTAGATGTCCTTTGCTGATTTACTAATTGCTTATACCTTGTGTTTTTTTTTATCCCACGGGTCCTTATGCGTTTGAATTATTCTTCAGTTTTTTTGAACGTTAATGATGGCCTTTCACTTGAGAACAAAACTTGCTGGTCTTGACAACTTTCAGCCATATGTATTGCTCTTTTTCTCCCGATGAACACGTGAAGGTAATAGTTTGTCCAAGTATATTGTTGTGCTTCTTTTGTGAGATCATGCTCTCACTCTTCTTTTTTTATTTGCAGATTTATAACTTTTTCTTTTCTAGGTTTTCTATGGTCTTTTTTATGCGAGTCCTATATTTGTTCTTTGAAAATTTGTTACCTTCTCTTTTCACCATAATTTTATTTATATATTTTTTCCCTTTGGTAGGTTCTCTATGGTCTTTTTTATGCTCATTTTTCTATGGAAATATAGTCCAATTGTAAAATTTCTCTTTCACCTAATTTCATTTGTTTATAATCTTAGTTTTTTTTTTCTGTCATTTTGATTTATTTACAGGGATGATGGAGGAGATTTCAATTGTGCATCATTTGTATGTTTGGATGAGAGGAAGGCTTGGATTAGGAGTACATAGGTCTTGTTAGGAAAAGATTGTACTACTTAATTACCATGTATCAATTGAATATTTATATTGTATTGGTAGGAAGTATGTTTGTTGTAGAATAAAGATTAGTTAATTATGTAATAACTATTGAATCTTCAAGTTTTATGAAAGAAACAATTTTTGAGTGTGTACATATATTCATTAATAAAGCATTATGGTTGGTTTTCTAATTAAAATCGTTGCATAGCATCATAGGAAACCAAAAAGAACTAAAATGTAATAGCTTGAGAATTTATTAGACGATGGTTTTTATAATAAACCGTCGTCTTTACATATAATTAATGACGGTTTTTATAAACAACCGTCGTCTTTATATGAAAACAACGACGGTTTGTAACAAAAACCGTCGTCTTTACATGTAATAGACGACGGTTCTTTTAAAAACCGTCGTCTATTACATGTAAAGACAACGGTTAATTACTGTCGTAGTTTGACATTCAAAAAGATGATGGTCGATTTAACGACGGTTTGAAAAAGAAAAAGACGACGGTGTTTTCCCGTCGTCTATTTCAATTTTTGTAGTAGTGAGAGCTTTCTTCATGGCCGTTGATATCAATAACAATAACAGCTAGGCCTGGACACAGTCCGGGTTAAATCGGTTTCACTTCAAAACTTTGATCGAATTAATTACAATATAACAATTTGATTCGGTTCGGTTTTGACAAAAGTCATGAAGGAAATCGAACCAATCAAACCAATTTAAGATGGTTTGGTTTAGTCGGGCTGGGCCTAAGCCCAATTCTCCTTCTTGTTGCATTTTTTCAACATTATTAGCCCAATTACAACCAACAAATTCACAACTTGCTCCATACTTGAATCATTTTCTAGAGTATGAAACCATCCTAAAGCTCAACATATGTCATAAAACTTCAAATTTCAATAACTAATATAGCTCATTTCAAATATTCATATATAGTTATTACCTAATTAAAGTATTATACATGTAAAACAAAACATAAATATATACATAAACGGTCTAGTTTGGTTTAGATATGTTTATAAAAGCTCAAAATCAAACTAAACTAAAACATATACGATTCGATTCGAGTTTTAAGCCGTTTGACTTTTTCTTAATCAAAACTAAACCGATAATTAAAGTTTGAATTGACCGATTTCATCGATTCGGCCAGATTGATTCCCACCCCTTATAACGGCAGTGAGTACTTCTTCTGCCATTGAATTTTTTATTTTGGATTGGGAGAAGTCTTTGCTAGGCTTTCTCTTGAGGCTTGCTTGGGTTTTATGAGCTTCAAGCATTAGAGCCCAAAACAGCTCCATTGGTGATGGTTTTGTGGCTTCAGTTTGTAATTGTTGCAGCTCCATGGATGATAGGGTTTAGGGTTGTTGAGCTTGATTCCACTGATTCCCACCCCTTATAACGGCAGTGAGTACTTCTTCTGCCATTGAATTTTTTATTTTGGATTGGGAGAAGTCTTTGCTAGGCTTTCTCTTGAGGCTTGCTTGGGTTTTATGAGCTTCAAGCATTAGAGCCCAAAACAGCTCCATTGGTGATGGTTTTGTGGCTTCAGTTTGTAATTGTTGCAGCTCCATGGATGATAGGGTTTAGGGTTGTTGAGCTTGATTCCACTGGAGTAAACCCATGCTCATGTCCTTTATGGGTGATAATGATATTGTGCTTGTCATCTAAGTTTTCGACATTTTTTCTTTAATATAAGCGATAGTCTAAATTATAGGGGAGAGAGATTTCTCACACACACATATAACTATGATGTTGTGGAGATTCGAACCTCAAATCTTTGATTTGCAAGTCAATGCTCTTTTTCACTAAGCAAGATTCCATTGACAAGTCCTCGGCATTAATTTTTTTTTTATTTTTAAAAACAAATGAACGCAATAAAAACAAAGAAATAAATAAATAATTAAATCCAATTATGCACATCAAATGGGGTCGTAGTGTCAACAAAGTAGTCGTCATGTTATTATTTGCTTTTAAAAAGTAAAGCATTTGTCTATCACTTCACTTACTACTCTCTGCATGGAATTTTATCAAATAATAGAGACGACCGGATGTTGACCCATGAGCCCACCTCGACCCATACCAGTCTTTCTGTAGGAGCCTTTCATTTTCAAGCCTCAATTATTTTCAAGCTGTATGTCACTATATTAAATTTATCTAATAGAACAAACTAGGTTTTTGGCTTTTTGGGTCCGAATTTCCATTAATTGTTTGGTTTGAGATAGCAATGGATATTAAGATAAAGGAATGATTTTGTGTACAGTGGCCCTTTGCTGTAGTACTGTAAGTTATAGATTAAGCACTTAAATAATAGAACAGAGAAGAATACTATGCATATAGAGAGTTTCAATTCAAACATCCTTCAAATATACTTATTTGAAGAAGGGTACTATCTGTCTAATAGAGGTGAAGCACACTAATATAATGGGGCCTATCTCTATTAGAGAGGTGGTATACAATGTGGTATAAAAATGTGGTAAGCTTAGGGCCCGTTTGATAACCATTTCAATTTATTAGTTTTTAGTTTTCATTTTTTGTGCTAGAGTATAGAGGAAAAAGAGGGAGAATGGAATTGAGAATGAGAATAGAAATGAGAATGAGAGTGGAGATGATATTGAGAGGGGAGATGAGAGGAGATGATGAGAGGAATGAGTAACAAAAGTGAAAATAAAAACTAAAAATTGAAATCTATTAGAAATTGTTTTCACTTTCAAGTATTTGTTTTCACTTTTGTTACTCCTCCCTCTCATCCTCCCTTCTTATCCTCTCTCTCAATCTCATCATCACTCTCATTCTCACTCTCATTTTCCTCTGTACTCTAGTATAAAAAATGGAAACTAAAAATTAAAATTAAAATGATTATCAAATGGGCTCTTAGTATTTTCCTTTAAAGAATACTCACCTCGCGCCCATCACACCATATTTTTTAGGGAATTTCACTAAAACACCCAAAATGGGAGCTGAAATTATATAAAAAAACCAACACCCAAAACACTTTATAAACACATCCAAAACCCATCATTACACACACTCAAAACCCATTTATAAACACACCCAAAAATATATACAATTGTTGATTTTGGGGTTGATTTTGGGTGTGTATCTATGTTTAAATAGTGTTTGGGTTTTTTTTATAAATACATGTCTAGGATTGGGTTTATTTATAATAATCTATATTTTTTTTGAAAATTTATTTTCCCTAATTTCGTACCTGCAATTAATGGGGTGTTATTGACTCAAACTTTTAGTGTGCTCCCAAATGATTATGAGTTCAAGCTCCATGATTTCCGTGTTTGTGAGTTTTCCTTTTCCTCTTCTTAATTTTGGCCGAAAAATAAAAAAGGTATCATACCTGCATTATTTAATAGGGGAATGCTAGGGGTGGGCATTCAAACCGGCGAATCGGAAATCCGAGCCGAACCGCACCGGTCCAAACTGGAAAAAAATTGAGTTGACCAAAAAGTCAACAACCAGTCAAAAATCGAACTGGAGCGGTTTTGACCGATTTTGGTTTCGGTTCTATGTCTTCAAAAACCAAACCGAGCCAAACCGAACCGATCAATTAAAAAATATATATTTTTAATATTTATTTATATTCAATGCTATATTTTTAATCTCATAACTAATATTTATCCAAGTTCAATTTCAAAATATCTTTCTTTTCTAGCTTTAATATTTATTTTTATATGAAATTGAATAATTTGTTAATTTTCAAGTAAATAAAATAAAATTTCAGTTGAAAATTGTATTAAAAAATCATTTTAAAAAAATAATTTTTATAATCCGGTTCAAAACCGAACCAGATCGGAACCGATTCAACCCGAATTGAACAGTTTTTGAAATTTTTTTATTAAAATCGAACCGATCCAAACCGGATGAATAATACCGGATCGATTCTAATTTGAGGCAAAAACTGGTCCAAACCGAACCGTGCCCACCCCTAGGGAATGCTAGCAACCTTCTCTCTAACTTTCTCTTTTGGACCTTCCCTCTTCTCTTCATGACATGTGTCACTTCTCTTTCACTTAAATCAATGTTTTTAATTCCAGAAAAAATAATAATTGTGTTTCCATATTTGCCCTTGATAAACTAGTCCAATTCTCCTATTTCTTTTATCATCGTGGAAAACACAAAAACTAATTCTTAAAGATAAAACAAAAATCAGACCCAAAAAAAAATAAAATTGGATAAGTGTGGAAATATGAAATTTTTTTTAAAATAAATAAAATTAAAGTTCTGAACGCAGAAACAAAAAGAAGTAACTGAACGCAGAAAGTGAATAGCCACCAAAGCTACACACCCAACCTCGTCTTCCACCCCACCCCGGCGGCAGCAAAGCCTCTCCTCCTTGCCGCCAGCAAAGCCTCCTCTCATCCCTCTCTCTCTCTCTCTCTCTCTCTCTCTCTCTCCACACCAGATCTGGATCTCTCTCATATAACCCTTTGACCCAAAATATGTAATTAGAGGTAGAAAGCATGTATCAGATTTCCTTCGATTTGGTACAATTTGGCGTTATTGGCAAACACATGTTAAGAGCAAAAGATGACATGTATTGCCATATCATGACATGGCGTTATTGACAGATGACATGTGTTGCCATATCATGTGCCACATGTGTTGGTATCCAAAAATTAGTAAATAAGTTGGTGCCCGTAGCGTTATTGGAAAAAAAAAAAAAATCAAAAGAGAAGGTTAGAGAAAAAGTTGATAGCATTCCCCTTATTTAATATCAATTAGGACAAGTGCTCACTCACCTGCTGCCAAAAATAAATCTCTCCTTTTAATGACCGTGGAGCCCAGGTGCATTCAAGGAGACTCAAAACGTGGCAGAAAATAGTCCACACAAATAGGTCACGTGGCCCCGCAAGAAGACATTTACCATTATAAACTTGACGGAAAATACAGTGACTTCAGTTGTAGAAAATTTGAGATTTAAAAGGGGTTTTGCTCCATCATTTGCAAATTCACCTACCAAGATCGGATTCAATTTCTGTAAATTAAAAAAAAAACCAGAAGGTTTGAGTTTTACATGGCTAACGGTGAAGTAGCTATAGCTTTGGAGAAGATGGAAGAGAAAGCTGAAGCAATTCCAGTTGCAGACAACTCGAAAGAGAAAGTTGCAAGGTTAGTTTGTATATATAAGTACAACTTTAACATGGATGCACTATTTTCATTTTTTCCTTTCTTATATCAAACAATGTAAAGTTGCCACTACAGAACAGAACCTTTTGTTGTTTTGAGGACAGCAAGGTTGTGTTTGAATGAGGGACTTCTTCACTTCTTCAAAGTGATGAGCGTTTGAAGTGAGGAGATTTCAAAGTGAGAGATTAGTAAAGTCCCTTGTTTGGCTAATTATTTTATTAATTGGATTTGATTAGGTAAGTTCTTATAAAGTCATTGCGATGCAATAATCTAACCACAGCCAAATTTTTAATTATCTTCAAACGAGCTGATAGGCGCAAATTTTTTTTTCTTCTTTTTCTCCAGTAGTCATTCAAAACCAGAGGCTACAGTGGAAAATTCAGTCATGAAAGATGAACATGGATCAAGTAAGAAATGGTCACCAAAAGAGGAGGAAGCTCATGATCCTCCTCAGGGGTGCTTCCTTCAAAAGTGGAAGAAGATATTTGTAGCGTCGTGTCTGTTTGCTGTTTTATTGGATCCATTGTTTCTCTACGTTCCTATGATGAGGGATGAAATCAAGTGCCTGCTATACGACAGAAACTTGAAGATTGCCGCTCTTCTTTTAAGATCAGTCACTGATCTTTTCTATATATTGGACATCATTTTTCAAATTTATGCATCACCCAACTATTCTGATGTCATGGATCTATATCGTCGTATTAGGCTGTACTGCTCGAAAATAAGATTTTGGAGGAAATATTTTGTGCCAACAATTGCTAAGACAATCTTGGGGTCATACAATATCTTAATTGACATTATGGCCATTCTTCCACTTCCACAGGTAAGAAAAGCCATTTTTACTTTGTATTTATGGAATCATAGTTATGCATATGAACAGCGTGATTAAGATACACATTGCGTTAAAGTGGTAAGTAAAAAATGTTCTCAAAACAATTAGACACAAACCCCCAAATGCTTGTGTCATTATTTATTACTAAGGGGAATGCTAGCAACCTTCTCTCTAACATTCTCCTTTGGACCTTCTCCATTTTTTGCTTAACATGTGTCATTCTCCTTACACTTAAAACAATATCATTAATCTATTATATAAGCTAACTTTTACTTTCCAAGTTTACCCTTATTAAATGTATTCAATTTACCCAAAAAAATTTCACAACTTTCTTACCATCTTATTAATTTTTTTTTAACGTCAATGATTTTTTTTAAAAGAAAATGTCAGCTTTAAAAAAAGAGAAAATGCCCCTTTTTTTAACGTCAAGTTTAGACATTTTTTTTTCTATCTAAACCCTTTGTGTTAAAAATAAAGGGGGAAATTTCCTTTTTTTATTTATTTATAAAATAAGACATTTTCTTTTAAAAAATATAATTGACGTGAAAAAAAAAATTAATAAGATGGTAAGAAAGTTGTGATTTTTTTGTGTGGATAAATTGAATATATTTAATAAGGGTAAACTTGGAAAGCAAAAGTTAGCTTGTATAATATATTAATGACATTGTTTTAAGTGTAAGGAGAATGACACATGTCAAGCAAAAAATAGAGAAGGTCCAAAGGAGAAGGTTAGAGAGAAGGTTGCTAGCATTCCTCTATTACTAATACTAGCCTCTTGGCGCATGTGCCAATTAGTTGTCTTCTATAAAAGTAGGATACATGTTCTGATTTTGTTTTTTTGTTTTTTTTTTGTTTTTTAATATGAAAAATTATAAATTTACCATATTATCCTTACTTAATTAATACTCTCAATTCTTAATATTTGCATTAATTAATGGCATTTTCTGGTATTTTGAATGTTTCCTAATTCTCTACTTCTGTCTTTATATATAAGATTCAATTTGCTCCATATATTTTTTGTTTTCATGCCTTTATTAGGGTCATGTTAGGGAGACCGGATAGAGATGGAGACCACCAATACAATGGATATCACCTTTATTAGAAATGTGGTTTAAAAAGTGGTAAATGTGGTATTCCTAGCATTTTCCTCTTATAAAAGCATAAGAAGTGTGCTCCACATATTGTGGTTGCGAATTACCTACACTAGGCAATATATGAAATGGGTTATAACAAATTTGAACCCAAATAGGTTATAACAAATGAAACTAAGACAACAAATATCTTAATTAATAATTCACAATTTTACTCCTTATAATTTGATTTAATTGTTTGTATTACTAATGTATGTTGTCCAGGTAGCAATCTTCATCTTCTTTTCAAAAATGAGGGACTTGAGATCTTTGAGCACAAAAAGGATGGCTATCATGAACTTTTTTGTTTTGTTGCAATATGTGCCGCGAGTTCTTTGTATCTACTTATCATGTAAGGAACTTAAAAGGACTCCTAAAGGAGGGACCGGAGAGACTGCCATATGGGTTAAAGGTGTCCTGAATTTCTTTATGTACATCCTCGCTAGTCATGTAAGTAACAATATTTAATCTTGATGAATGGCATGATTTGTTTGGAATTTTTTTTTTGTAAAAGGCTAGGTTCTTAACTCAATCAACCTTGATGAATGACAATATTAATGTACATGGGTCAAAATGATCCATATTACAATAGAGTACATATACTTAATATTCTTGGGTTATATTTTCGAAAAACCATAATATATCATCATAACATTAAGTTCTTCTTCGATTCCTTAGTGTATGTTCTTTTTTCTTTTTGTTATAAGGGGGATTCAAAACTCTAGTCCCTTGTACTGCTATAGGTAGAAACTCTCATAAGTATGTTTAAAGGGTGAAGATAAGCTGATGAAATAAGGATACCGTCTAGTAATGAGAATATAATGTTGTGACGTGACCCAAATACGGCCAATTTGGCAGTATTTAATTAATATTTTTTGAAGTTGTTTTTATCTTTTTAAACTTGAGTGAAGTTAAAGAAATTTTTTTCGTATTTTCATCATCATCTCTAAGTCTAAACTCATGGTATTTTCTTGTTATTGTTTAGGTACTTGGAGCCATATGGTATTTTTTCGCTATTCAACGAATGGCCATTTGTTGGCATGATGCATGTCGAAAAGAAAATGGATGTGACACTAGTACTTTTGGTTGTCATGAGCATCAGACATTTAGAAATATAAGATTTCTAAATGATTTATGCCCTATAAGTCCAGTGAATACAACGCTTTTTGATTTTGGTATATATAGTACAATCCTTCAATCTGGTATACCGGGTTCAACAAATTATTTTGAAAAGTTCTCCAATTGTTTTTGGTGGGGCCTGCGAAATTTGAGGTTTGCGTAATTTTTTTTGTGTTGTTTTGTTTGGTGTGGGTGATGAATTTGCTTACTTCCAATCATATGTTTTACCATTTCATTTTTGCAGTTCTCTTGGTTCAAACCTGGAGCCTAGTATCGATGGATGGGAAAACCTGTTTGCGGCTTTTATATCTATAATTGGCTTGCTTTTATTCTTATATCTCATTGGAAATTTGCAGGTTAGGCTTGAGTTTCTTGTATCGTTTTTTATTGGCAATGATATATAAATAACTAATTCCTAGTTAATAATGACTGAGCTGCATGCTTGTTGTGGCATATATAGACATACATGCAGTTGAATACTGCACGAAGAGAAGACCATAGACACAAGATGAAAGTGGAACGAAAGATGGAAAAGAAAGATCCAGAGACAGAGTTGTGGTTATCTAAAAATGGCGTCCCCAAAAGGTTGATTAATGATATCAAGTCGCAGATGATGGTGAAGGTGCGACAAGAAGTTGAAGTAGACAGGGATGCTGATTTGGACTATATCTTCTCTATTCTTCCCCGGACTCTTCAAATCCGTATTAAAAAGTATATGCCTATAACTACGTTGAAGCGGGTAGGTTCCTTCACCCATGACTTTAATTAAGTATTAGGCTTTCCATCTACATATAAAAAAATACTAAAGAGGAAATAACTATAATATGATAAGGTTGTATGTTTGTAGATGATATGGATGCAAGCGGATGCTCCATACACAGAAAGTTTTGTTGTGTTAATTTGCAAAGAATTGTTCTCTTAAGATTTTGAACTCGGAACACTATGGACCATACATGAATATCTCAAAACATCAAGATCCAGACCTGCAGAGATAGAATAATAATTATGTTATAAGATTTTGAATTCCTTTCCTCTTTATTAATTCTTCTAAGATGTATTTATTATTATTTATTAATTCTAATTCTAGGAGCCAATGTTTCAAAACATGGATGAAAATGTGTTGAAAGAAATCTGTCGGCGTCTTAAGCCTAAGAAGTTTACTGAAGGTGATATCATTATTGAAGAGGGTAAACGACTTAAAAAGATGGTCTACATTGTGGACGGACTTGTAAGCATTAGAGGCGAAGATAGCTCCAGTGATTTTGAGCGAGGTGCAGGAGAAGTATGTGGAGAAAAGCTTGTACGGAGGCTACCGTCGACCTCATTTCCCCGCAGAGTACCGGAAACCGAGTCTGTTATCGCAAAAGGTGATGTTGAAGCCCTTGTTCTCACGGCTAGTGACGTGCAGGATATGGTCTTTGAATTCGGAAGGCAATACTTTTTGGGGACAAAAATATTTAGTGCAAAACAACTTGAGGAGGCAACAAACAATTACCTTAATATCATTGGTCAAGGAATCTCTGCAACCGTTTACGAAGGAAATCTACCAGATGGCACAAGGGTTGCGGTAAAGAAGTCCAAAACTACTAGACCTATCAGTTATAGTCTACGTGTAATTAAAGAGGTTGGGGTTGCTTCTCAGATCGACCACATAAATGTGGTGAGGTTCTTAGGCTGTTGTTTGGAACCACAGACACAAGCACTGGTGTTTAAGTACATTCCCAATGGCACCCTCTATGACCACATTCATAAAGAAGAAGAGGGCAGAGGATCATCACAGACACAAGCACTTTCATTGGAGTCACGGATAAAGATAGCGTCAGAGACCGCAGAAGCACTGGCTTACTTGCACTCATTCATTCCCAATAAGCCAATCATACACGGACATGTGAACACAAAATATATACTATTGGATTATGATTTGACGGCAAAGTTGTTTGGCTTTGGAGTTTCACGATTGTTCATTGATGATGATGATGACGATGATGATGATGATGATGAAGCTGTGGCAGCTTATGTGCGAGAGAAATTACGGTACTTGGACCCTGAGTATAATCAACCGCAGGCGCTAAGAGAAAAGAGTGACGTCTATAACTTTGGAGTTGTCTTAGCGGAGCTACTAACCAGTCAAGTGTTCGAAAATGATAACGAAAGGGAATATTGCGGCACTCAACTCGACGCCAATGTGGGTCTAAAAGAATGGAACGCTGCTTCGCTCTGCTGGATGTATCGTCGGAACCCTTACAACATGCGAGATTTTTCTTCTGAGGTCATGGGAAAGAGAAACCTGGCTTGGTTTCTATCCTGAATGGAAAATGGTCACTTGGATCAAATTCTGGATGGTGAAATAATAGTCAATGAAGCAACTTCTGAGACGGCCAAAAAGGTAGCGGATCTGGCAAAAAGATGTTTAAGGTCAAAAAGGGAGGAAAGGCCTTCCATGGAGCAAGTAGTCGTGGAGCTTGAGGGATTGCGCAAGTTTATGGCAGAGTATCAAAGGGGAGAAGACGTAGAACCCAGTTCCTCTTGATCTCACAAACAACAACAATAATAATTGACTCTAATTAGTGTTGTTTGCAGATGCTTCTCTACTCTTGATGCTCTATCCTTCCTTTCTCTGTTACAACTTACAAGTCAAGATCCTCTGTTTATATTCATGCTTGCTTATGCTCAAATTTCTGCTTATATTTGTGCTTTCTCTTCTCTGTTACTTCTTATAACTTTCCCTATATTTGTGCTTGCTTATGCTGAAGATCCTCTGTATACACAAGTCTGTAACAATAATCAATTTAGATGGTTAATTATCATAGTTAATTAGTCTTTAAATAAAGGGTTTAAGGTTACAATTAGCCTTGAAGTAATGGCAACGAAGAAGAACATGATGGTAAAATTGCAAATTCTAGACCGGTTCAGTAATCTAAGGCTTATAATCTTTTTATCCTGGAATCTGTAACAATTAGTAAACCAATGTGTTGTATATTGTATGTATACATCTAAAAGTTTCTGAGCCACATGGTGAAGAAGTTGAAAATTGGAGAAGACAACGAGCCCCTATCAACTTTCATAAAATGAGACCACTGAGCCCTCAAAAGGTCCAAGACATGACTTGGTCACACGGCTATTGCAACTCAGAGTTGGATCTTGTATCAAACTACGAATTTGTGCCTTTCACGGTTGCATCCAAAAATTTTGTACATATATCACGCAGAAATTTTATAGAGAGCTCCTAAAATGGCTTTCTAGTGCTTTTAGCTAAAATTTGAACTAAAAAAATAGGTAGTGTGACTGTAGATGCTCTTAATTTTGAATTTTTATTAATAGTAAATACGTGGCAGTCATTATTAGTTTTAAAGCTTCAACAAAGCCTAGCACTGAATTCAGTTGTGCAAATTTCAAAGGGAATTATTGCTACATCATTTGCAAATTTTGCAGAGTTCTAGCTGCAAGATTATTCAGTTTCTAAAAGAAGAAAAAAAAAAGTCCGGGTTATGTCTAACTCCGAAGTAGCTTTAGGCGTGGGGAACACTGAAGAGGAAGCTGAAGTAACTTTACTTGCAGAATAATTGTGGTTCTTTAATTGCAGGAAGAGGAAGCTGAAGCTGAAGCAACTTTACTTGCAGAATAATTGTGTTGCTTTAGTTGCAAGTATTTTGCTTTTTTCTTTATGTATGGAGCCACTAATCTGTTGATTTCAGGACAACTAATAAGGTCAGTGTGTTGCAATCCGACTACGATCGACCAAGTATCCAATTACATTTCTGTGAGGAAAAGTATTACATTGATTATTAAACTACCTTTTGTCTCCCTCGATATTTAATGATACAATGGACTATTATATTATTTTTATATTAATTTGTTGTTCTTTTTTCTCCAGGAATCGCTATTATACAGATTCAGGGGCTACAATGGAAAACCCAAGCATGGAAACTCATGATCCTCCTCCTAGGGAGTCTTTCCTTCAAAAGTGGAAGAAGATATTTGTAGCATCATGTTTGTTTGCTGTTCTGTTGGATCCATTATTTCTCTACATTCCTATGATGAAGAATGATATCAAGTGCCTGCAGTCTGACAGAAACTTAAAGATAGCCGCTCTTCTGTTAAGATTACTCACTGATCTTTTCTATATATTTGACATTATTTTTCAAATTTATACATCTGACAAGTATTCGGGTATCAAGCATGAATATCGTCATAGATATTATAGCTCGAAAATAACATTTTGGTGGAAATTTTTTGTGCCAACAATGGCTAAGACAATCTTGGGTTCGTACAACGTCTTAATTGACATTTTGGCCATTCTTCCGCTTCCACAGGTAAGAGAAACTAATCGTTTGTTTTACGTACCAATCTCCCTTTTTTGTTTTCATCCAAAGAAAACTGAATATCTTAAATGATGATTCACCATTTTACTCGTCATAATTTGATTTTAACTGATTGTATTATTAATGTATGTTGTCCAGGTAGCAATTCTCATTTTCTTTTCAGAAATGAGCGACTTGAGATCTTTGACGGCAATAAGGATGGTTATCATGAACCTTTTTGTTTCATTGCAATATGTGCCACGAGCTCTTCGCATCTACTTATCATGTAAGGAACTTAAAAGGGCTCCTAAAAAAGAGACTGGAGAGACTGCCATTTGGGTTAAAGGTGTCTTGAATTTCTTTATGTACATCCTTTCTAGTTATGTAAGTTTCAAAATTTTATCGTAATTTATTTTAATTTCATAACAGTTGCTTGCTTGCGTTAGATAAATAGTAATGCTATTTGAACACACAAAACTAAACACATTAGCTAACTACCTGATGTGGCAGCTGATGTGGTCATGACATGTCAAACTCTAGTCTTAGGTGTAAATATTATGTACCACTTTGGGTAGAAAAAACCCTTACATCTGTGTTTAAAGATGAAGATAAGGATCACGTGCTAAATAAATATTATTTAATTTCCTTACCCGAGTGAAGTTAAATTTTTACTCTTTATATTTTCATAATTCTGATTAATTAATTTGATATTCTTCAGGTACTTGGTGCCATATGCTACTTTTTCGCTATTCAACGTATGGCCACTTGTTGGAGTAATGCATGTCGCAAAGCAAATGGATGTAACACTAGTACTTTTGGATGTCGTTACCATCACACAGATAGAAATATTACATTTCTAAATGATTTATGCCCTATAAGTCCAGTGAATACATCGCTCTTTGATTTTGGTATATATATTACAGTCCTTCAATCTGGTATAATGGGATCAACAAATTATTTTCAAAAGTTCTCCAATTGTTTTTGGTGGGGACTGCGAAATTTGAGGTTTGTATTTGTATTTTTATTTGGTCGTTTTGTTCAGCCGGAAATCGATTTGCTTAATTTGTTGAAGAATAATATAAATTCAATCTCACACATCCGGACCTATAGAAAAGTTCAATTTTGTATCTAATATATTTCATTTTTGCAGTTCTCTTGGTTCAAATCTTGAGCCTAGCGTCGATGGATGGGAGAACCTATTTGCAGCGTTCATCTCTATAATTGGATTGCTTTTATTCTTATATCTCATTGGAAATTTGCAGGTTTTTACTCTCTTTTTTTTTTGGCTCTGATATTCTATATGCATATATATTGTTGGCTTTTTTTTTCTTTTTTTCTAAAGCTTGTGTTGGTTTTTGATTGGGAAAGATAAATAACTAATTCCTAGTTAAATGACTGAGCTGCGTGTTGTGGCATATATATAGACATACATGCAGTTTGATACTGCAAGAATAGAGGCGCATAGACACAATATGAAAGTGGAACAGAAGATGGAAGAGAAAGCTCCCGAGATAGAGTCGTGGTTTTCTAAAAATGGCATCCCCAAAAAGTTGCATGATTTGAAGTTGAATATCATGAACAAGGTACGACAAGAACTTGAAGAAAACAGGGATGCTGATTTGCACTATATCCTCTCTAATCTTCCCGTGGATCTTCGGAGCCATATTGAAAGTTGTATGCCTATGGCTAGGTTGAAGAAAGTAAGTTCCTCCAAACCCATGACTCTAATAATTACTAGTCGCCTTTCCATACATATCAAAATTGTCATCCATCCAAATAAGCTTTTAATAATAACTTTGGTTACTTAAGCAGTGTTATACTTATATAAACCAAAGACTAATAAGAGTAAATCTGTAAAACAAGAAATTAAACATAACAGATGGATTTTTTTTTTTGGTCGAAAGGCAATTCATTGAAAACCCACAAAGGGCAAGGAACAGAACAAGGGCAACAGAACAAAAGCAGGACCAGATCTAACTAAAACCCAACACAGGCATAGCATGAAGATCATAACCCACCGGAAGAAAATTAAACGGGCATAAGGCCAGCAGTAAAACTAAAGCCACACCTAACATGTGGTAGCAACAAGAAGTTGAAACAAGAAAAATTACATAAAGTACAGACCCACATCACAGATCTACCACAAAAACCAGTAACTCTCAGAGCAGTCCAAAGGCAAAGGAAATGTAACCAAGTAACAGGAAGGAGGTGGTGCAGGCACCAGAGTCGGAGCGTTGTCGCGGCTCTACACACCTTCCGAGGGGGACGCGAGAGCTCGCGTTTAGGGTTAGCCAGAGAATCCGGGTGATGAAGTCGGTTTGAAAGACCGAAGCACCAAGGAAAGCCCAGCAACCGAAGTGACGACGGCCAAAGGACAGCTCTGTGAAGGATGGAATGGTGGAGATATGAGGGATCTGAGCAGATAGGAGGCATGAAGCCCACGATAGGAGGCATGAAGCCCACAATAGGAGGCATGAAGCCCACAATAGGAGGCATGAAGCCCACGATACAAGCAGGGTATGCTTGTACGACGTCACCCGCTCTCATCCAAGGAGAGAGCATCGGACCCAGCAAAATGGGGACACCAAATGCCCAAGAGAACAAAGCAAGCGCGGCGGCCGCAGGGGAAAGACACCCAAGCCACCGAATCACCAAAACAATCCCCGGAAAAGCTAGATCCAGGAAAGATCTACCGGAGATGCCAAGCAGAGGAGCAACGAAACCACCCTAAAGCCCAAAGACAGAGCAAAGAAAAGGGAGAGGGGCAGAAAACTCAGGGAGGGGGGGACGGAGTGGACGGAAAGCAAGTGAAGGAAAGGAGAAGGGGGCGAAGGGAGGGGGGGACGGAGTGGACGGAAAGCAAGTGAAGGAAAGGAGAAGGGGGCGAGAGGAGGAGGGAGGGGTGAGGAAGAGACAGGGGAGGGAGGAAGGGAGGGGGGAGGGCAAAAGGAACTCACCCACCCCCAAAGGGGGTGGCGGCTAAAACTCCAAACCTAGGTTTTCTTTCACAGGGAGAGAGAGCTAGGGTATCTAAGATAGGGTAATTGTTCTACTACATAACAGATGGATTAGTACAATCTCTAAGGGGAGAGACGTTCAAAATACCAACACGCATCCTTAGTTTAGAAATTACTAAAGAATAATACAACACATCCTTAGGTAAAATTAGTATAATTAAGTAATTAAATAAAAGGTTATATATATGATTGTAGATGAGAAGCATGAAATGTATGTATTTATTAATTCATTCTATTTCTAGGTGCTAACTTTGAAAAAAATGGATGAACGTATGTTGAGAAGAATTTGTCAGTGTCTTGAGCCCAGGGAATTTGATGACTATTCTATCATCATTGAAAAGGGTAAACCACTTGAAATGATGCTATTCATTGTGGAGGGAAATGTAAGCATTGAAAAGAGGAATGGTTCTTCTCCTTCTAGTAATAATTTGCAGCAACTACCTCGAGGTGCCGGAGAATTATGTGGAGAAGAACTTCTACGTTGGCCATTGTCGACCTCATATCATCTGGGCGCATTACTCTTGGCAACCGAGTCTGCTAAGGCAATAGGTCATGTTCAAGCCCTTGTTCTCAAGGCTATAGACTTGCGGGGAGTGGTCGATACGGACTATTTCGTTGGGATGATGTGTAGAACATTTAGTGCAAAAGAACTTGAGAAGGCAACAGACAACTACCATCCAAGTAGAATCATTCATAAAGAATTGAACTTTGCAACCTTTTACAAAGGGGTACTGCCCATGCCAGATGATGATAAAACAGTGGTTGCGGTAAAGAAATACGCAAAGGACTCATTGCCTACATGGGATGTAGCTGTTGAGGCGGCTGTTGCTTCTCAGACCAACCACATAAATGTGGTGAGGTTCTTAGGTGGTTGTGTGGAAGAAGAAAAAGAACCCGCACTGGTTTTTGAGTACATTCCCAATGGCACCCTTTTTGAGCACATTCATAAAGAAGAAGCAGCAGGCAGCTTTGAAGGATCATCATCGTCACCAACTGCTCTACTTTCATTGGAGTTACGACTCAAGATAGCGTCAGAAACAGCTGGAGCACTAGCTTACTTACACTCACTCACTCCGCCAATCACACACCTATTTTTGTCAACAAAACACATACTATTGGATGAACATTACACCGCAAAGTTGTCTGCCATTGGACGTTCAATAACACATTATTATTTGATCAAAATTCCAGAGCAAGGATACTTCGACCCTTCTTTTCAAAGAGACGGACCGGTAGAAAAGAGTGACGTCTATAGCTTTGGAGTTGTCCTAGCGGAACTACTAACAAGTCAAAAGCCAGAGGGTTGCTTAGACCAAATTCTTCGCGCTCAAATAACAGTCAATGAAGCAACTTCTGAGACGGCCAAAGAGGTGGCGGATCTTGCAAAAAGATGTTTAAGTTTCACAAGGAAGGAAAGGCCTTCCATGGAGCGAGTAGCCTGGGAGCTTGAGAGATTGCGCGAGATTATGGCAAAGTATTAAAGGGGACAACCCAATTTCTCAATCAGGCCAACCTCTTTGCAACCTTAAACAACAATAATTAAAAATATAAATAATAAATAAATAAATAAACAAGCAAACAAGGTACAAACTCTAATTAGTGTTGTTTGCGGATGCTTTATTAACCTAATTAGTGAATAATTCTGTGTTTATATTCGTGCTTATACTCTAATTAGTTCCTGTCAATCTTGTCCTCTTGACTGTAAGCATTATATTAATCAACTCACCACTAGTGTCTTGTACGCGTTGGTGAAGAGGTTGACAACGCTGGATCCGAATCATAAATTACCTATTGCCCCAACAGAAATCCAAATTGATGGATGGGGCTTGGGCTTGGGCTACGGCTGCGTCTGTGACCGTTTTCTTCAGCAGGGTTTCTATGCCTCCTATCCCCATTCTTGTCCCCTTCAACATCGTCAATAGGACTCCTACTGTAATCAGATCTGCGATCCTGTGGGGAGGGGCCACCCCGCTCTCCGGCTGTCTTGAGGACTCCATGATCTTCTCTCCAAACTCCTTTCTCTCCTCACAGGTGATCTGGATCGACCGCACATTAAAAAAAGCAAAATGAGTAATTGAGTTTAAACAGAAACTAAACTGAACAGTATGCGAGGCTTTCTCGTGATATCATAGCCGCTGATATCAATAACTATAACACCCGCGCGTCCTTCTCCTGCCAGTGAATGGGAGAAGTCTTTGCTTCACGTGGGCACTAGGCTTTTTCGTGAGGCCCGCTTCGGTTTATGGGCTGCAACCAACCACACCCATACACTTAAGACACTGCTGTTGGGCTTCAAGCTTTAGACCCCAAAATGCTTCTTTTAAAGCCTTTATTGGACTTGCTCTCACACTATAGCAATTTTACGCATTCAGCCACATTATAAAAGAGAATTTGACTTAATGCCAACTTAGTTTAACCCAATGAAAAAGGACCTTAATTTGCAGACTAAAAGTCTTATGTTCGAATCCCTATAACATCATAGTTGTGCGTGAGTGAAAAATCCCCCTCCAAATAGTTAATAAGCGTTTTTATTATATAAACATGTTGTTTATTACAAATGCAAGTCTTGAAAAAGGATCTAGTTAGTATATGCTCTTTCCATAAAACACATTTATGACTCCGAAAGCGCTTTTAAGTTTTTCTGTCAAATACTTTCAAAACCGTTGTTGGTTATCATAAAACGATTTGTCGTTTGCATAAAAAATAATAATAATAATAATAATAATAATAATAATAATAATAATAATAAACAACCCACTAATACAAGCATATAGTGAAATTAGTAAAATTAAATAATATAAAATAAAAGGTTATATTTTTTTTTTTTTTTTTTGGTCATAATGCTTGTTGTATTCAAACCCAAAAGGGTAAAAAGATACAAAAGCAGGCAAAAGCCAGATAGGAGAGGAAACCAACAACAGAGAAGTCAGACAAGTCTAATGCTCCATCGGAGCCTAGTATTATAGTCTTAACCCCCACCAAATAAAAAACTGAAATTAACTACTAGTATTGCCATCCTGTGGTGGGCATGGCAGACCATCAGAATTTAAAACTCCAACAAGAGACAATGGTGGTCTGGTGACCCAACTTTTCAGTTCCATAGCTCTCAAACCAATCGAAGCTGCTGCATGAGCTGCTCGATTTGCACATCTAGGCACCCAATTCCAGGCCACATCATCCAAACACAAAGATAGATTACGAATTTCATCAATCATTGGCGCGATGACCCAAGAGTTGTTGCCAAACCTTCCACGCAAAGCATCAATTACCACCTTGCAATCAGATTCTAAAATAATCTTCCCCATTCCCCTTTCTTTTGCAAAGGTAATTGCACAAAGGCCAGCGGCAGCTTCTGCAACAAGGGCTGAATCGCAGATGACCGGGGAGGAGAGGCCCCCACACCAAACTCCATTTAAATCCCGAATGACCACTCCAATACCACCAGCACAGGAACCAGGGCACCAGGCACCGTCAAAATTAACTTTCAAAATATTGCTAGTCGGGGGAGACCACCGAGATCCTCGAGAGATAGAGCTGGGAGGCGAAGCTTGTGTAGCCATCATTATCACTCCACCAACAGCAGTGGCACCCACAAATTCATTGCAAGCCTCCCTAGCACTTATAATAACCCGGCGCGGGTCCGGGGTGGTACCATCAAAGACAAAGCGACACCTGGACTTCCAGATTTCCCAACAAATGAAGCTAATAAGAGACAAACAGTGATTAAGCTCCGCCTTGGTAATGCCTGGAATCAAAAGAATTCCTTCAAGCCACCTGTCAAAGGACGTGATTCTCTGATGGTCAATCCTGTAAGACAGCTCAGAGCCAAACCATACCAGTAGGGTCCAAGGGCAGAGAAAAAGGATGTGCTCAATGGATTCCTCATAACACTCGCAAATTGGGCAAAGAGGATTACTAACAATTTTCCTTCTGAACAAGGACAGTCTTGTGGATAGGGAGCAAGAAATAGCTCTCCAGAGAAAGTGTTTGATTTTGGGGAGTGTTTTGATTTTCCAAATGGACTTCCAGACAGTTTCTGGAATAGAGTGGGAGGAAAAGTTGTGGGTTGGTATGATTGTGTGGAGCCTTGCATGAAAACGGTGATAACCCGATTTCACAGTATATGTGCCCACAGTATTCCAAGGCCATACAAGTTTATCTGCTCGATTTGTACGGCCAATCGGAGTACATCTAATACGATCCAAAGTTTCCCTGCTTAACAGGGTGGAGATGCCATCAAGAATCCAAGTATGATTATGCTTGTCCATTATATCTTTAACAAGTTGAGGGGCAGATGGGGGAACGGGTCTGATAGGTTGAATGACACCAAAATGCGTAGATGAGACCCACCTGTCAGTCCAAATACATGTAGTGGCGCCACTGAACACTTGATACCTAGCATCCTTGAGTAATGCATCTCTCCCATCCAATAGACTTGCCCAAGCCCAAGAGGAACGAGATCCTTTTTTAGCCTTTACGAAATCACAGTTGGGAAAGTAGCGAGCTTTTAAGATCTTAACCCACGTAGCATTCGGGTTTTGTAGTATTCTCCAGCACTGTTTAGCTAACAAGGCAAGATTGAAGCTGGAGAGGTCACGAAACCCCATCCCACCATCACCTTTTGCTAATCCAAGCCTCGACCAGGACCTCCAATGGAGGCCAGATCCCTTTTCAGATTTACCCCACCAGAAATTCGCAAGTGCACTAGTTATTTTCTTGCAAGTTCCTTCTGGAAAGCGAAAGCAAGTCATCGGGTAGGCAGGGACCGCAGTAGCAACAGATTTTATTAGTATTTCCTTACCCGCCAGTGATAACGAGTTTTGCTTCCATCCCTCAATTTTCCTACGAATCCTCTCAAGAATATAATTCAGGGAAGCCATTTTGGACCTTCCCCAAATAGTTGGCAGCCCCAGATAAATCCCCGGGTTGTCCACGCCATTAATACTCAGTAAGGAGCATAAGCTTCTTCTAGTTTCCTCAGGTGTGTTCAAAGAGAAGTAGAAGCAGGAATTCTGATAATTTATGCATTGTCCAGACGCCAAACAATAGCTATCCAGAACACCTTTTAGGTTCCTGCAATTAAGCACATCAGCCTTCACAAAGAAAAGGGAGTCATCAGCAAAGAACAAATGCGAGAGAATGGGGCATCGCCGGGCAATCCTAATTCCAGTGATCTCGCCCTTGCTGGCGGCCTTTGTGAGGTTCATAGAGAGGGCTTCACTGACCAGTAAGAAAAGGTATGGTGAGAGTGGGTCCCCTTGTCTCAAGCCCCGGGAGGGCTTAAAGGAACGGCCGGGTCTGCCGTTAACAATGACAGAAAAAGACACCGTAGTGAGGCAAGCTTTGACGAGGCGAATCCAGTCACTAGCAAAGCCCATTTTTTCCATAAGAACAAACAAGAAGTCCCACTCAATACGATCATAAGCCTTGTTCATGTCAACTTTTATGCCAGCTTCAAAAACACCACCAGTTTTTTTCCTCTTTAAATAATGAAAGGCCTCGTGCGCTACGAGGATATTATCTTGGATTTGCCTTCCCGGGACGAAGGCATTTTGGTTATCTGAGATAATATCCGGAAGAATCATTTTCAACCTGTTGGCCATCACCTTTGCTAAAATCTTGTAAGAGTTATTACAAAGTCCAATAGGCCTAAACTGGTCAGTGTTCTCAGGATCAGGAATTTTTGGGATGAGAGCAATGAAGGTCTTGTTTAGCTCCTCTAATTGACACCAACCCCTCTGAAAATCACACGTGGCTCCAACGATTGATGATTTCACGATATTCCAAAACTGGTTGTAGAACATCCCAGGGAAACCGTCAGGGCCTGGGGCTTTGTCAGCTCCAAGTTGTTGGGCAGCAGTTTTAATTTCATCCTCATTGAAAGGCGCAAGCAGGAGAGAGTTCATTTCGGGGGTAACAATCCTATCCACATTGTTTAACGTGCTTGACCAATCGCGAGGGCCAGCAGTTTTGAACAGGTTGCTAAAGAAACCGAAGAATTCGTTTCTAATTGCATGCTCACCGACCAACCAATCTCCAGAATTATTTCGAATTTTGAGAACACGATTTCGTTGTCTCCTTTGAATGGTGGTTAGATGGAAGAACTTTGTATTTGAATCCCCAGACTGCAACCAATTAACTCTTGACCTTTGCCTCCAAAATTGCTCCTCCCACCGCCACATTTTATCCAATTCAGCTTTGAGAGATCTTTGCTTGGGTATGGAAACATCAGATGCGTTAGCATTTTGCAGAAGACCAAGTTCCTCCATCACCTCATTGATTCTGATTTTGCAGTTCGGGAAATGTACCTTATTCCACTTCAAAAGTTCAGTCTTGCTAAGATGCAGGTTTTGAGTCCATTGATTAACATGTGTGTTGTTCTCTTTGGGCCTCCATGAGCGCTTCACGATATTTCCACACTCCTCCTCTTTGAGCCATCGTGATTCAAAGCGGAATAACTTTCCTTTTTTGATTTGGCAGATTGGGTTGCTATCAAGCAAGATTGGGCAATGATCAGATCCCACCCTGGCACAGTGAATAACACAGGTGTTCTGCCAATTCTCCAGCCAGTCCGGGTTAACAATAGCACGGTCAAGTCGTTCCCTTATGATCAATTCGTCTCCACAAAACCTTTCCCAAGTGAATCCTTGTCCTTTAAAGCCCAGGTCCACTAGGTTACAAGTCTGCATGAATTCAATAAGATATCTCCGCCTTGCGATGTTCCAACCGTTACCACCATCCTTTTCGTGCTGCCAGCAAACTTCATTGAAGTCCCCGATAACCATCCATGGCTCGCCATCTCTGCGATCCCAACTAAGCATCTCTTCCCAAAACTCATTTTTCTCATGACTATAAGGGGTGCCATAAAGCCATGTGCATCTGCCATAAAAAGATTCAGAAGGCATAGTAACCACTGCATCAATCCAATTTTTAGTAGTTTCCAAAAAAACGATGTCCACATTCGATTTCCACCAAATGCTTAAGCCACCGGCAGTACCAATAGGATCCACCGTTAGCCCCTTATGAAAACCGCATTGCTTTCTCAGCACTTTGTTTCTGTGGCAGTTCTGCTTTGTTTCCATTAGAAATACCACCGAGGGATTTTTTGAACGAATGAGTTCCTTGAGATATAGAACTGTCAAGGGATTCCCCAAACCTTGACAGTTCCATGATAGGTGAATCATTTCCGAGGCAGTACCAAGGAGATCTCAGGTTCAGAGCATTCCGTCAGGTCGAAATCACCTGCAAGTGTTCCTTTTGTTTTCATAACTCCTCTGTGTACCGAGCTTGCGGAAGTGAAACCTTCAAGGGGCATATGGTCGAACACTTGGCATGCATTCCGTATGCCCAACACAGAGTGAGCCAGATCTGGCCAGTCACAGATACCACCCCGACCACAAGGGTCCACTCGAGGCCACAGAGGGCTCACAAAAGAAGCCACAAAATGAAAAGGCTTTCACAGATCTGAGGGTTGGATTCAAGGTGGGGGATATGTGGGAATGGGTTGTGGAGGGGGCTGGTGGTGTAGATTGGATAGATAGATGTGGTTTGTTGAGATGGCTAGTATGAGTGAGAAAGGTGGGACGTTGAGAGGGTGAAGGGAAGTAAAATTTAGAAGAAAAGAGGAAACCCCAAAACAGGAAAACAACTTAAAAGGAACAGAGGGACTCTTACGAAGAAGAGGGAGGCTCTCACGGAGGAGAGGGGGACTCTCACGGAGGAGAGGGGGGCTCTCACGGGGGAGAGGGCTTCTTGGAGAGGGGGGCTCTCACCGTTTCAATTTGGTTTGAATTCCTGTTGGTGGCATAGTTTTGATTGGGAGTTTTTAATAAAAGGTTATATGATTGCATATGAAAAGCATGAAAAAGGAACACATCCATATATGAATCTCACAAAACACAAAGATCCAGACACGCATGAGAGTGAAAGAGATGCGACTAACAATTATCTGTATAGAATTAATTAATAATATGTTTAAATTTATTAATTCTTCTATATATATAAGATGTTTTTATTAATTAATTAAAATTCTAGGTGCCAAAGTGTGTTGACAAGGACTTGCTGGTATCTTAAGCCCCTGGAGTTTGTTGACGATGTTATCATTATTGAAGAGGGTGAACCACTTCAAATGATGCTCTACGTTGTGGAGGTTAAAGAAGTACACAACTCGTATTAGGTATGGAGATGTAGCTATTGCGCCGGCTGTTCCTTCTCAGACCCACCACATAAATGTGGTGAGGTTCTTAGGTCTTTGTCGGAAAGAAGACAAACCTGTTCTGGTTTTTGAGTACATTTCCAATGGCACACTTTTTGAGCACATTCATAAACTAAAACCAACTGCACTACTACTTTCATTGGAGTTACGACTCAAGATAGCGTCAGAAACATCTGGAGCACTAGCTTACTTACACTCGTTCACTCCTGCACCGATCATACACCAATGTTTGGCGACGAAATATATACTCTTGGATGATCATTACAAGGCAAAGTTGTCTGCCATTGGACAGTCACGATTGTTCAATGAACCTTATTTGAGTTCAGATTATATTAGCTCAATTTCAAAGGAAGGATACTTTGACCCTCATTTTCGAAAAGAAGGACTAGCAGAAAAGAGTGACGTCTATAGCTTTGGAGTTGTCCTAGCGGAGCTACTAACAAGTCAAAAGCCAGTTTCACCTCCTGGGACTAGTGCTGTGAACCTAGCAAGCTTATTTCGAACTTCAGTGGAAGAGGGTCGCTTGGACCAAATTCTTGATGCTCAAATAATAGTCAATGAAGCAACTTCAGAGACGGCCAAAAAGGTGGCGGATCTGGCAAAAAGATGTTTGGGGTTACAAAGGAAGGCAAGGCCTTCCATGGAACAAGTAGCCGTGGAGCTTGAGGGATTGCGCAAGTTTATG
This sequence comes from Prunus avium, assembly GCF_965620075.1. Classification (NCBI taxonomy): domain Eukaryota; kingdom Viridiplantae; phylum Streptophyta; class Magnoliopsida; order Rosales; family Rosaceae; genus Prunus; species Prunus avium. Next base: position 38,407,830 of record NC_142285.1, read on the forward strand.
GCAGAGTATCAAAGGGGAGAAGACGTAGAACCCAGTTTCTCTTGACATCCCAAAGAGGGCGGACTCATTGCAACCGTAAACAACAATAATAAATGTTTTAAATAATAACACGTAAGGTACATTGGTTTGTTTGAGATAAATAACATATGTATGTCACCTACTTGCAACAAAAGAACCTGTCAAGAACAGAAAAAAGAAAACCTGTTTCTTGTACGCGTAGGTGGCTGAGAGACAATGGTGCAGAAGTTGACAACTCCACTAATTGGTTGCTTCAGAAATTCTTGTAAATATATCACACAGAAAATTGCTGGATCCGAATCACAAATTACCTATTGCCCCACAGAAATCCAAATTCATCATCTTAAAAGAGATTAAAATTTTGAGCTAGAACACAAAATATTGAAAAAGTTCCACTTGAAAGCAAGAAAATTGTGACACTAATGTTCATGTAAAACCAGCATACATATGCCATCAAACTGCTTTCAAGCTGATTCACTGCCTCTTGGAGAACCATGGTTATCTTCATCATCTTCAACAGGGCTCCTATCACCCCTGCGGATGGGGCTTGGGCCGCTGTAACCGTTTTCTTCAGCAGGGCTTCTCCTATCCCCGTTCTTGTCTCCAACAACATCGTTAATTAATAGGGCTTCTGCTCTTTCCCCTGGGACTCCTTCTGTAATCGGATCTGCGATCATAAAAGATGAACATGGATCAAGTACAAAATGGTCACCAAAAGAGGAGGAAACTCATGAGCCTCCTCAAGGGTCCTTCCTTCAAAAGTGGAAGAAGATATTTGTAGCATCACATCTGTTTGCTGTTGTACTAGATCCATTGTTTCTCTACATTCCTATGATGAAGGATGATATCAAGTGTCTGCTGTCCAACAGAAACTTGAAGATTGCCGCTCTTATTTTAAGATCACTCACTGATCTTCTCTATATATTTGACATTATTTTTCAAATTTATACATTTCCTCATGCATAACTCGCTGCATACGCCAAAAATGACTAAGGAAGCGGGTGTCTCTGTCTGATACAATGGACAAAGGCAGCCCATGAAGACGATAAACTTCTCGAAAAAACAATTGAGCAACATTGATTGCATCAGTAGTCTTCTTGCAAGCCAAAAAATGGACCATCTTGGAAAATCTTTCTACAACAACAAAGATGGATTCATTTCCACGTTGGGTGCGTGGCAAACCAAGGACAAAGTCCATACTAATGTTGGTCCTTGGTTGACTTGGAACAGGAAGTGGCATATAAAGGCCAGCATTCGAAGCGACACCCTTGGAAATTTGATAAACACGGCAGCCCTCCACAAATTTGGTGATTTCTTTCCACATGGAAGGCCAAAAGTAAGTATTCATCACAAGCTGCAAGGTCTTGTCACGACCCAAATGACCCTCATTATGCAATTCCTGAATAATTTTCAAGCGCAGACTACTAGCAGGAACACACAATTTATTTCCTTTAAATAGGAAACCATCATGCAAAACAAAATCTGTATGCTTTCCAACACCAGCATCAGGGAGTATTGGCCCAAAATATGGATCAGATGACAACAATTCACGAAATGAATCAAAACCAAGTACCTCATTTCGCATAGAAACCAAGAGGGTTGAACGACGGCTCAAGGCATCGGCAACCTTGTTTAAAGATCCTGATTGATGCTTGATAACAAAGGTAAATTGTTGAATAAAAGCGGCCCACCTTGCATGCTTAGAGGAGAGCTTGTCTTGGCTGTTAATATGTTTCAAAGCACCATGGTCAGAATAAAGAACAAACTCATTGTAGGCAAGATAAGAACTCCAATGCTTGAGTGCTCGAACTATGGCATAAAACTCAATGTCATAAGTGGAGTAATTTGACTTAGAACCACTCAACTTTTCACTAAAAAATGAAACAGGCCTCCCTTCTTGGCTAAGTACAGCACCTATGCCAATTTTGGAAGCATCACAGTGTAACTCAAATGGTTGAGTGAAATCTGGCAGGATAAGGATGGGAGCTGAAGTTATTTTATGCTTGACTTGTTGAAAAGCTTCCGTTGCAACTTCAGTCCATAGAAAATTTCCGGCCTTCATGCAATCTGTTATCGGCGCCATAAGAATGCTGAAATTAGGAATAAAGCGGCGTTAAAAGGACACCAACCCATGAAAGCTACGCACTATCATGAATATTCCTCGGGATTGGCCAATTTAAAATAACTTCAACCTTGGACTCATCAACTGAAATTCCATCCTTAGACACCACATATCCAAGGAAAATAACACGATCTGTCATGAACACACATTTATTCGTGGCTGCGAAGAATTTTTCCCTGCGTAAGACTGTCAGAACTTCTCGCAAGTGCTGAACATGCAGATTGTGGTTAGCACTATAAATTAATATATCATCAAAGTAAACCACTAAGAACTTACCAATAAAGGGACGAAAAATTTCGTTCATCACACGCATAAAAGTGCTTGGTGCATTAGGGAGCCCAAAACGCATTACCAACCACTCGTATAGGCCATCACGAGTTTTAAACGCCGTCTTCCACTCATCACCAGGCCGTATACGGATTTGGTGATTCCCACTTTTCAAATCCAATTTCGAAAAGATTGTTGCTCCACTCAATTGGTCCAAAAGATCATCCAACCGCGGAATAGGAAATCTGTAGCGGACTGTAATCTTGTTAATTGCACGGCTATTCACGCACATCCTCCATGTGTTATCTTTCTTTGGTGTGAGTAAGGCGGGTACTGCACAAGGGCTAAGACTCTCCCGAATGTGTCCCTTGTATAGAAGCTCCTCCACTTGGCGACGAAGTTCTTCATGTTCTTTGGGACTCATGCGATAATGTGGTCGATTAGGCAAAGTCGAACCAGGCACTATGTCAATTTGGTGCTGTATTTCTCGAAGTGGAGGTAAACCATGGGGAAGTTCACTTGGAAATATATCTTGGAACTCTGCAATCAGACCTTAGGCTGCTTCTGGGATTCCATGTTGTTTTTCTCATTCTTTTCCAATCAACACATAAACAATCCCCGATTTTTTAATCTCATCACTGAATTGTCTCCTTGTTAACAGAGTATTAGTTTCCACAGTTGTTGATGGCTTGGAAACAATCTCCTTATTGGGAAATAAGACAAGTATGGTCTTGTCAATCAAAAAGCTATATGTATTCTTCTTTCCATCATGAATTGCACCCCTGTCATATTGCCACGGCCTCCCCAACAAAATATGGCATGTGTCCATAGTGATAACATCACACCACACTTGATCCTGGTATTTAGTACCAATGGAAAAAGAAACTAAACAGCGTCTTGAAACACTTACATCATTTTCTTTCTTTAACCACGATAATTTGTAAGGATGAGGATGCTTCTCTGTCGCCAATCCCAACTTTTGAACTGCCTCATCAGCAACTACATTTTCACAGCTACCAGAGTCGATAACAAGTCGACAAACCTTGCCCCCAATTGTGCATGTGGATTGGAAAATATTATTACGAAGCCATGAATCACCATCAGCTACTCGTGGAGTGAGACAAACCCTTTGAACCACCAATAAAGGGCCATTATCACCATGAACATGCTCTTCTTCAAAATCGTCATAATGGCTGTCAAACTTGGGGTCTTGTTCAATACTATATTGCTCGTCTGGTGGTGTGTCTTCACTGTCAATGAATAATCCCTTCCCATACCGATCTCTCTTCTTGCAGTCAGCCATTCTGTGCCCAGGTTCACCACATTTAAAACAGCATGTTGCAACTCCACTGGCCCCGCTAATAGATGTGCGAGTAGGTGGAGGGTTTACTGGTGGTTTTTCAGTTGGTGCTTGAGAATTGACACTTCGGGACAGAATTGGGGATGAGGTATTTTGGCTATTACCACCACTACCTTGCATTCCTGGCCTCCTATTTATTTGCTTTTCTAATTGCAAAGCTTGCTAGTGTGCTTCAGAAACAGAAATAAGATCAAATAAATTCAATGAATCTTGAAATTGAATTCTCATACCTCCAGTATAGCGAGATACCAACTGATCTTCAGACTCTCCCAAATCAATACGGGCAATCAATTGAAAGAACTCTGTTGTGTATTCATCGACAGAGCGAGAACCTTGGCGCAAGTTCTGGAGTTGTTGATACAATGTTCTAGAATAATTGTGCGGAAGGAAGGTGGCTCGCATATACTTTAACAATTTTTCCCACGTATCAATTTTCTGCTTTCCTTTTCGGACTCGAGTTTGCTTCAGTTGCTGCCACCACGCAGCCGCTCTGCCTCGAAATCAAGTAGCCACTAAGGGAACCCGCTTGTCTTGTGGCACATCTTTGAAATCCAAAACTTCTTCAACTACAGCAACCCAATCTAAGAATTCTTCTGGTTGCAAACATCCTTTAAATTCTGGAATTTCGAGTTTGAAACCCGACTCCCATCGCCCATGATCTCGTGGAGGAACATGTCTTCTCTGTCTATGATTCCCAAATGGATTTTTAGTCTCTTCACTTTCATAACGTTCTTCCTCCTCTTCATGATGACTTTGAGATCGGTTCTCAATATTTAGTGCAGCAATTTGTTCCGCAATCATGTCAAAGCGCTCCTCAAATTGCTGGATTCGTTCCTCCAAACGTGCATACCTTGCATCCTCAACATTTTGCCGACCACCGCGTCCTTCGCCTCTTGGAGCCATAGAGCTAGACTTCTTCTTCTTCTTTTTTTTTTTTTCTTTTTTTTTTCTTTTGGGCACCAGGTTCTTGGAGTGCAGGCCGAAAGCCCGCTCTGATACCAACTGATGCAGCGGAACAAGGACAAAAGATAATTTCAAGCAAACTTAACTCTGTTGATTCAAAGAATACCCGGAATTAAAACTCTAATCTGTTAATTCTAAGAATACCCAGGAAAAGAGTAAAGAGATGAGAGAAAAATCTCAATCTTCATTCAATAACAAACATCAACTGCCCCTTGCTTACAATTTCATGCATTATTTATAGGAGCCTCTCAATCAAGATGAGATAACTCCTCATAACTCTCCTAAACCTTTCCTATCCCAACTTCCCTCCTAATGATAACTTCACATTAAATCTCCCTATCACTCACAAAGATGAAAAGACTCTCCATAACTTTATTTATGAACCTAGATAACTCCCACATACGAAGAGATACTTATTTAATATAGGTTATTAAGACTTTCCTCATGTATTTGCTAAACTCGCTGCATCAGAGTACTAGTACAGCTCGGAAATAAGATTTTGGTGGAAATCTTGGGGTCATATAATATCTTAATTGACATTTGGGCTATCCTTCCGCTTCCACATGTAAGAGAATCCCTTTGTTGAGTTTATTGTTTATTTTCCAATCTCCCTATTTGGTTTTTTGGGCTTATTAAGATATTACATTCATCATAAAAGCATAAGAAATGTGCTCCATAGATTGTGGTTGAGAATTACGTACACCAGGCAATATATGAAATGGGATATAACATAATGAAATTAAGACAACTCAATACCTTAATTAGTTAATGATTGCCTACTTTACTCGTGATAATTAGATTTAATTTGTTTGTCTTATTAATGTATGTTGTACAGGTAGCAATTCTCACTTTCTTTTCAAAAATGAGGGACTTGAGATATGTGAACACAAGAAGGATGGTTATCATGAACCTTTTTGTTCTGTTGCAATATGTGTCACGAGTTTTTCGCATCTACTTTTCATGCAAGGAACTTAAAAAGACAACTAAAGGAGAGACAAGAGAGACTTCCATACGGGTTAAAAGTGAGTTGAATTTCTTTATATATATCCTTACTAGTCATGTAAGTTTCAACATTTCATCATGATTTATTTTAATTCCATATCGCTTGCTTTGCTTGGTTTAGATAAATAAAATTGGCTTATTTAGCATTGTTTGGTAAAAGTTTAGTTTCGGTTGAGTTAACTCAAAATTAAGCTTATTTTTAAGTTTTGGTTTCAACCCATAACCCAACCCGTGCATAGCGATTTATAATTTTTTGAACCTAAGACTCAATCATTTTTAGGCTAACCAAACCCACTATGATCGGGTTGGGTGATACGATTAGGTTAACACAAAATTGTGCCCAATATAGATTGTAAAGTTAGGACGTTGTTTTTTGTGTTTAGTTGATGACATAAACTAATTATGTAACTTTTTCGTGCTTGCATAAATAGTACTAGACCTCTCTTGTATAAGTTGTTTCTATATTACCATTTCTATGATTATTTTTTAAATATCAATCAATAGGAGAAATATTGAAATTGAGGTTTTCTTTCAACATAAGGAAGAGAAATACCTTTTTGAGCGGGAACCTAAGGACACCTCACCTGGAAACAAAAACTCTTTTCTTTTGCAGGTAGGAAGCAAAAACTCAAACACATCAAGAGTTTGTTGGGGTTTATATATTCCCCCCATTTCATAAATAATTTTTTATCCTTTTTATAGCTTTCTATTTTCTAAAATTAAAATAAAGGATTTTGTATTTATAATTTTGATGCTGAACTTTGACGTTTGCATGAATTAGATACCTAACTTTTATTTGTGTCAATTTTGTGCCTAACAAGTCTAACAGAAAAAAAATTAGAAAAAGACTTGCTGAGTAGGGACAAACCCCAGGAAACAAGTAAATTATTAGAAAAATACTTGCTTTGGTTGGTGACAAGTAAATTATTAGAAAAAGACTTGTTGAGTAGGGACAAACCCCGGAAACAAAACTACCAGGTCAGTTCAATAACTCTTGCACTATAGTCAGTGGACGAGAGCCAAAGTTTCTAAACAATAAAATATTCAGAACATATGTAGTTTGCCTGCCTATGACCTCAAAAAGGAGTTTGAAAATAAAATCCTCATGCGTAACTTACGTTGGAGATTGAGACTGAAATGCAGGTATGACATCAGGGATGAAACGGAGAGGAGTGGGATGGAGGCTCAGAATTTTTCATTCCTTTTTCGGTTTCATATCGCGATATTATAAAGCGAGCTTTAGTTTTAAACCATAATATAGTTTACTAATTTAGTAGAAAGAAATACAATTTAGTCTAATTAGCAAAAGGCCAAACACCAAAATGTAACAAAAATACCATTACAAAATATGAAAATTACAACATATGCCATTTTCAGTATTTAGTTTTAAACCAAAGCTGAAAAACGACATCAAACCAAAACTGAACCAAAACGACATCAACCGAAACAGAAATTGAATCACAACCCATTCGCGCGACCTTTCAACTGCATCTCAGTTTCTGGTTTTGGTTTCGTTTTCGTTTTCGTTTTCTGCATCGCAGTTTCTAGTTTTGGGTTACGTTTTCGTTTTGGTTTTCTGCATCTCAGTTTCCGCTTTCGTTTTCGTTTTCGTCTAATTATAATCAAATTTGTTTGTACAATATTTGGCCAAGCACTCCCCAAACACTCCCAAGCCAAAGGGAAGGGAGTCCCACATCGACAAAACACAAGAGGAGGGGACTCTCCCTTCTTTATAAAAGGAGACCTCTCCCCTTCAAGAAGAGGGAGAGTTGGGCAGGCTACTTGGGCCTCATGGGCTTACCCATGAGTCCATTTACAAGCCCACGGATCATTGGCCTTCAGCCAGATCCTCAGCCTTCGGCCACCAGCCTTCGGCCATCTGCCTTCGGTATTCTTCCTCTCCTTGGGTCAAACCCTATGTGCATTGTATACAACATTATCGTAATGAGAACATACTTCTCTGTGGACGTAGCCCATTATTTGGGTGAATCACGTACATTTGTCTTCTGTATGCATGTCCATTTATCTACCGAATGCTCTTACATACTGAGGGTCCTCACCTTCAACATCCTCCTCATCTTTAAGTTGGCCTATTTACTACCCGTCTAGTTTTAGCGCAAACAAAATTGTTGATGATAAAATACAAAAACCAAATTAATCTAAAATATAATGTAGATATCAATTATGTTAAAAAAAATAAAAATCAAATTATAATTAAATAAAAACTGCAATGCAGTTTCCATTTTCCAAAAGTCCAATTTTGAGTTCCCTTGCTCTTGGGTAGTTCTACTCTTCTCTTGCCCACCCAATTCCTCATCTGGGTAGCCTCTACTCTTCAAATTGGTGAGGTTGAAGGCCAGGGAAAGAGCAAAAATCCAATTATAATTACCAAACTGCAATGCAGTTTCTGCGAAAAAACTGAAACAAACAGAGGCAGTTTATAAAAATCTGGTGGCAGTTAATTTGTAGATATATCGAGCTGCTTAATCCTCTTCAATGTGGATCACATAATAGCATACCTCTTGTTGTAGGTGAGGACAAGTAATGTTGTCAGAAAATAAATAAATAAAATTCATTAATATATGAACCTGCTTTGATTTTTATTTTGAACCACATAAACGAGGCCATGAAATTCCAACTCCTAAAACAATCCCCTCAGCAACAACATGACCAAAAAGTAATTGTAAAAAACCACAGAGCACCTTCTTAGCCTCCCTTTTCCATGGCTTTCACAGCCGCTCCTCAGGCTTCACACACTTTCTTACTTGGGAGCCCAACAACTGTTGAAATATAAGTGTAATTAGCTGAAATGTTCTGTTTAGGTTCTGTAAGTATGCTAGCTGAGTGTTTAAATATGAACCATTGAATCATAGTTCAATGGATGGCTAGGATCTTAAGCTGAGGTATGAGTGTTTGTATTTGCCATGTGTCTCTTATCTCATAGGGTAGAGGTTTGAATGGTTAGATTGAGCTGATGTAAGAGAGGAATGTTCTTATTCCTAACTGTTTCTATATCAAGCATGTAGTGTGCGTGTTTGAGTGTGGAATTAAAAAGTGAGATTACAGACCCACATTTTTCTACCAATTTTTCATCTGCTCATTTTGAAATCTCTCTGTGTTCTTCATTTCTTCTCTAACTCCTGAGCTCCCTATTCTAAAATCCAAATTTGGAGTAGATAATAGTCTGCTATTTCAACATGGTATCAGAGCCAGGTTCCTTCGTCTGAACTGGGCGTGGAATCTGTGAAGTACGATTGAGCTGGTCCTGAGCTCGAATCGATTCTGTAAGCTGCGATTCCTCTGTGGTCGAGTCTAATATGGCTGGATCTGGAGGTGGTGAGCTGAGAGCTCCGATCTTCAATGGTGAGAACTATGAGTTCTGGAGCATACGGATGAAAACCATCTTCAAGTCTCATGGGCTTTGGGAATTCGTTGAGAAAGGGGTAGAGATCTCAGATTCGAAGGGAGCTGCTGGATCTGATGAGAAGAAGAAAGACAAGGAGGACTCAAGTGATGCTGTGAAGATATCTTTCACAGAGGCATTTATGAAAGATGCTAAGGCTCTGGGTCTGATCCAAGGAGCAGTTTCTGAGGAAATTTTTCCTAGGATTGCTCATGAAGAAACCTCGAAGGGAGCCTGGAATCTCTTGATGCGAGAATTTCATGGAGATAAACAGGTGAGAGGTGTAAAATTACAAAGTTTACGAAGAGATTTTGAATATACTAGGATGAGAGATGATGAATCTTTGTCTGCTTACCTTGCAAAACTATTTGATCTTATAAACCAAATGAGAAGTTATGGAGAAGATTTATCTAAGGGAAGAGTAGTGCAGAAATTGTTGATTAGCTTGCCTGCTATGTATGATCCTATATGTTCTGTTATTGAGCACTCGAGGGATATAGATACAATTGAAGTTCAAGAGGTTGTTGCCTCATTGAAAGGTTTTGCACAGAGATTGGAGAGACACACTGAGCCTAAAACTGAGAAAGCATTTGCTAGTCTCAGTGTGAATTCTAAAACTGATAAATCTACAGGAAAACAAAGTGGTAAAGATCAAAAGAGTTGGAAGCCAAGAGACAAGAAGTGGGAAAATAAATCCACTGATGGTGCTAAGAATCCATGTAAGCATTGTGGAAAACTGCATTATGGAGAATGTAGATTTAAAGGAAAACTAAAGTGTTACAACTGTGACAAGTTGGGACATATTGCAAAAGACTGCTACAGCAAGAAACCTGCACAGCAACAGCTGAACTATGCAACTCAAGCTCCTACTGCACCAACTATGTTTTTTGTCAACAATGCATCTGATAAAAGGCCTATGGAAGATGTGTGGTACTTGGACAGTGGCTGTAGTAACCACATGACTGGCAGGGAGGATGTTTTGGTTGACATTGATAAAAGCATAACAGCAAAGGTTGCAATGGGAACAGGACAGTTGGTTGATGTCTTGGGAAAAGGAAGTTTGGTAGTTGACACAAAGATGGGAAAAAGATATATAAAGGAAGTGATGCTTGTATATGGTCTTAAGGAGAACTTGCTCAGTGTTGGAAAGATGATGGAGCATGGATATTTTCTGATCTTTGGAGATAGCAAAGCAGATATCTATGATGATGGCTCGCTGTCTAATCTGGTGGCTAGAGTACAGATGAAAGGGAATAGAAGTTTTCCCTTGAATCTTCACACTGAGTTACAAGTAGCACTAAGAGTAAGTGTATGTCAATCAGCTTTGATTTGGCATAGGAGGCTGGGGCATTTAAACTTCAATAGTTTAAAAATACTGCAAAATGAAGGAATGGCGTTAGGACTGCCAGAGATTAAAGCCACAAGTCATGTGTGTGAAGGGTGCACTTTTGGAAAACATTGCAGGGAACCTTTTCCAAAAGAAGCAACAAGCAGAGCTGCGAGTCCACTTGAATTGGTACACACGGATGTTTGTGGACCAATGCAAACTACTACAAAGTCAGGAAATAGGTATTTCCTTACATTCATAGATGATAGCACTAGAATGTGTTGGATATATTTTCTGAGATACAAGTCTGAAGTATTTAGTGTGTTTAAAAAGTTTAAAGCTATGGTTGAATTGCAAAGTGGCTATAAACTGAAAAAATTAAGAAGCGATAGAGGGGGTGAGTATACTTCTACAGAATTTAGCAAGTTTTGTGATGACATGGGAATGGAAAGGCAGCTGACAGTTGCTCATTCTCCACAGCAGAATGGCGTAGCTGAAAGGAAGAATAGATCAATTGTTGAAATGGCAAAATGTATGATGTTTGAGAAGAAAATGCCTCTTGAATTTTGGGCTGAAGCAGTTAACACTGCTGTATATGTATTGAATAGATGTCCTACTAAAGCTTTAGAGAAGAAAACACCCTTTGAAGCTTACAGTGGAAGAAAACCAGGGATCAAGCATCTAAGAGTGTTTGGTTCCTTGTGTTATGCTCAGATTCCAGAGCAGCAGAGACAGAAGCTTGATCAAACTAGCACAAGGTGTGTGTTTCTTGGTTATGGCAGCTGTGAAAAAGGTTACAGGTTATACAATCTTGAATCGGGCAAAGTGATCATTTCTAGAGATGTTATTTTTAATGAGGAAAGTAGTTGGGACTGGAATGCACAAAAAGAATCCAGCATTTCAATTCCACTCACTGATGGTGTTGCTGAGAATGGAAAAGAAATTGATGAGGCATATGGAGTTCAGACAGAAATGGCTGAAGAAAATGAAGTAGAACACACTGAAGCTATCACAGGTCCTCAGGAGTTTGATCACACTCCTAGAAAATTTAAAAGTATAGCTGAAGTTTATGAAAGATGTAATGTGTGTATAATTGAACCTGAGTCATTTGAAGAAGCTGTCAAGGATGATTCATGGCAGAAAGCAATGGAAAATGAGATTCATATGATAGAGAAGAATGACACTTGGGATTTGGTTGATAGACCATCGGATAAACCAGTTATTGGGGTTAAATGGGTGTATAAAACCAAGTTAAACTTGGATGGTTCTGTTCAGAAGAATAAAGCAAGGCTGGTGGCAAAGGGCTACTCTCAAAAGCCTGGGATAGACTTCAATGAGACGTTTGCACCAGTGGCAAGGCTTGACACAATTCGGATTTTGGTAGCTTTGGCTGCACAGAAAGGGTGGAAACTGTTTCAGTTGGATGTTAAATCGGCTTTTCTGAATGGAGTGTTACATGAAGAAGTTTATGTTGATCAACCACCTGGTTTTGTGGTTAAGAACAGAGAGGATGGAGTTTACAGATTGAAGAAAGCTTTGTATGGTCTTAAACAAGCCCCGAGAGCTTGGTATGAAGAGATTAACGCCTATTTTGAGAAGTCTGGTTTCAGGAGAAGTCTTAGTGAGGCAACTCTGTATGTGAAGTCTGCAGAGAGTGGAATTCTTATAGTTTCGCTTTATGTGGATGATACTGGAAGTTCTAAGGAGCTACTGTTGGATTTCAAGACTGAAATGATGAAACAATATGAGATGACAGATCTTGGTCTGTTACATCATTTTCTGGGGTTAGGAGTGATACAGACTGAAGCCTATATTTTCTTGCATCAGAAGAAATATGCAAAGACTCTTTTGGATAGGTTTGGTCTCAAGGATTGCAAGGCATGTGCTACTCCTCTTGCAGTGAATGAGAAACTGTCTAAGCAGGATGGTAGTGAACAAGCTGATGAGAGTTTGTACAGGCAAGTAGTTGGGAGTTTGTTGTATCTGACTGCAACAAGGCCTGATATTATGTTTGCAGCTAGTCTCTTAGCTCGATTTATGCATGGTCCTACCAGAAAACATATGGGAACTGCTAAGAGAGTACTTAGGTACATACAAGGCACACTTGATTATGGGATAGCTTATGAAAGAGGAAAGGAAGCAGTGCTAATTGGCTATTGTGACAGCGATTGGTCTGGAAGTGAGGATGATATGAGGAGCACTTCTGGTTATGCATTCCATCTTGGATCAGGTGTCTTTTCTTGGGCATCAGTCAAGCAAAGTAGTGTGGCTCTCTCCACTGCAGAAGCTGAATACGTGAGTGCAGCTGAAGCAACTGCACAAGCAATGTGGTTGAGGTTTGTTCTTTCAGATTTTGGTGAAGAATAGGTCAGTGCAACATCACTTTTATGTGATAATACCTCAGCTATAGCTATAACCAAGAATCATGTGCATCATCACAAGACAAGGCATATAAACAGACGTTTTCATTTTATTCGTGATGCCTTACAAGATGGAGAAATTGATCTATTGTACTGCAAGACAGAAGAGCAGACATCAGATATTTTTACTAAAGCTCTAGCCAGAGATCGGTTTGAATATTTGAGGAAGAAGCTTGGTGTTATTTCAGCTAAACACTTAGAATGGAGTGTTGAAATATAAGTGTAATTAGCTGAAATGTTCTGTTTAGGTTCTGTAAGTATGCTAGCTGAGTGTTTAAATATGAACCATTGAATCATAGTTCAATGGATGGCTAGGATCTTAAGCTGAGGTATGAGTGTTTGTATTTGCCATGTGTCTCTTATCTCATAGGGTAGAGGTTTGAATGGTTAGATTGAGCTGATGTAAGAGAGGAATGTTCTTATTCCTAACTGTTTCTATATCAAGCATGTAGTGTGCGTGTTTGAGTGTGGAATTAAAAAGTGAGATTACAGACCCACATTTTTCTACCAATTTTTCATCTGCTCATTTTGAAATCTCTCTGTGTTCTTCATTTCTTCTCTAACTCCTGAGCTCCCTATTCTAAAATCCAAATCTGGAGTAGATAATAGTCTGCTATTTCAACAACAACAGCAGCAGCAACAAGAAGAGGAGCAAGGGAGAAGACGCCGGTCAAAACTTGACCGGTCCGGTGGCTGGGTGGCCGACGTGACAGTGGCTGGGGGGGTTTTGTCGGTGTCGGTTGAAACAGAGGGGAGGAGAAAGGGAGAAGACGCGGGGAGAGAGAAGAGAGGAGAGAGAGAGAGAGAGATATATATATATATGAGAAACTAATGAATTTGGGTTAGGTTTTTAAATGAAAATGGTATAATTGTCTTTTTAATTACTAATGTAAGGTGGGTCAACAAATCTGGTCTTCCTCTTTGGCCTAATCCAAAATAACAATTCTTTTCTAGGTATTAAAACCCAAACCAAAATATCAAATGTCTTAAATACTAATAAGTAAAGTTATCTATGTCTAATACCTAATTTTTCCTTATTATAAATTGCTCAAATACTGCATGCGTATGAAGGATATTATCCCAAAAATATCAATATATTGACTATAACTAATTGAATAAGTATTAAAATATTCTTTCTTCAAAAAAATGATATTATCAGTGAAATATCGCCGATAATATCGATATTTCGGTCATTTGTGGTTCATTAATTGCAGGAAGAGGAAGCTGAATAAGGTCATTTTGCTCTTTTTTGTTGATTTGAGGACAACTAATAAGGTCATTGTGTTGCAATCCGACTACGATGGCCCAAGTATCCAATTGCATGCAAATATATCACATTTCTGTGAGGATACATTGATTATTAAACTACTTTTTTGTCTCCCTCGATAATGATACAATGGACTATTATATTAATTTTAGGATTTTTGTAGAAATGTAACTTGAATTTATATATCAGTTTCAATTTATCACCTTAATTTTTCAAAATCCATAATTTGTTATCTGACTTTATCACCTTAAAAATTAAAAATAATTACATATCTTAATAACTAAAATTTAAATCAACTTTAAAAAAAAACTCAAAAACTTTCCTCCAATCCTCTCATCTATCCAAACAAAAGTAGTTTTTCTAGTAATGAATGTTTGGTTTGAGATTGCAGTGCATAAAAGATAAAGAAATGTTTTTGTGTATAGTATTAGTAGCCCTTATAACTGTTCTGACGGCAAGTCGTTTTTAGATCCAAATTACTAATGGGTAATTCTCTAAAATAATGTGACTAATTGATTTCAAAATGAAAGCCCTATAACTTAGTTTTGTGCTTCTAGGATGTGACTAAAGTTAATCTGCTTAGTGAGAAGAAGGAAAACATTAGAAAAAGACTTGGGGAGGAAGACTACAAGTCTTCATAGATAAAGACTTGGGGACGAAGACTACAAGTCTTCATAGATCAATTCAATTTTTTTTTCTTTTTTTGTTCTATATATGTCAATTCTGAACTTTAGATTTTTTCCACCTATAGCCAGATCAATTTCTGCCACTCTCGGCCTTGTTCAAATTCCCCCCTTTCTTGCTCCACCTTGGAGTTATGGCCAACGCCGATGTAACTTTAGTTGTGGAGAAGTCGGAAGAGAAAGCTGCTGAGCGGTTTGGTTTCTTTAACTTAAAACTATTTATATGCATTTGCTTGTTCCCTTTTAAATAAATGTGGTATGAAACACAGGACTTGTATATCTGCGGTGGCTGCTCCACCTACTTATCATGCATATTAATTTGTGGGATATCTTAGATTTATATGTTGCTTTTGGGGGAACTTAATTTTTCGGTCTTCTTTATACAATAAATTAACTGCTTTTTTCGTGTCAAATTAGCTTAGTCTACAAGAGTTTCCCAAATTTACACTAATTTGTTGTTTTATTTTTATTTTTTTTCCTCCAGTCATCGTTATTCAAACATAGAGGCAACAATGGAAAATCCAATCATGAACGATGAAGATGAATCAAGTAGAATTCAAAAGTGGAAGAAGATATTTGTAGCATCATGTCTGATTGCTGTTTTACTGGATCCATTATTTCTCTATGTTCCTATGATGAAGAATGATATCAAGTGCCTGCTGTCTGACAGAAACTTGAAGATCGCCGCTCTTCTTTTAAGATCACTCACTGATCTTTTCTATATATTGGACATTATTTTTCAAATTTATACATCTGACAAGTATTCGCATCTCATGCGTGTATATGATACGCGGAGGTACCGGTCGAGAATAAGATTTTGGAGGAAATATGGTGTGCCAACAATAGCTAAGATAATCTTGGGGTCATACAACGTCTTAATTGACATTTTGGCCATTCTTCCGCTTCCACAGGTAACAAAAACTAATCGTTTGTTTTACGTACCAATCTCCCTTTTCTGTTTTCATCCAAAAACAATTGCATATCTTAATTGATGATTCAACATTTTACTCATGATAATTTAATTTTAACTGATTGTTGTATTATTAATGTATGTTGTCCAGGTAGCAATTCTCATTTTCTTTTCAGAAATGAGCGACTTGAAATCTTTGACGGCAATAAGGATGGTTACCATGAACCTTTTTGTTTTATTGCAATATGTGCCACGAGCTCTTCGCATCTACTTATCATGTAAGGAATTTAAAAGGACTCCTGAAAAAGATATTGGAGAGACTGCCAAATGGGTTAAAGGTGTCTTGAATTTCTTGATGTACATCCTTTCTAGTCATGTAAGTTTCAAAACTTTATCAAAATTTATTTTAATTTCATAACACTTGCTTGCTTGCATTAGTTAGACAAATAAAAGGAGGATAATGTAGAGCATTGTTTGGTTGGAATTCTTGCTAAGTCTGATGAACATGGTTACATGGGGTCGATATTTTAATAAAGTAGGCACATATTCTTCACTTATATTTGCAAAAACAAGAATGTATCATAACATTAAGTTCTTTCAAGTTAGGTATGTTTTCCATTTCTTTTTGTTACATGGGAGGATTCAAACTCTAGTCTTAGGTATAAATATTATGTACCACTTTGGGTAGAAACCCTTACATCTATGTTTAAAGATAAAAGTTATTTAATTTCCTTACTCGAGTGAACTTAAATTTTTACTCTTTATATTTTCATAATTCTGATTAATTAATTTGATATTCTTTAGGTACTTGGTGCCATATGCTACTTTTTCGCTATTCAACGTATGGCCACTTGTTGGCATAATTCATGTCGCAAAGCAAATGGATGTAACACAAGTACTTTTGGATGTCATTACCATCACACAGATAGAAATATTACATTTCTAAATGATTTATGCCCTATAAGTTCAGTGAATACATCGCTCTTTGATTTTGGTATATATATTACAGTCCTTCAATCTGGTATAACGGGATCAACAAATTATTTTCAAAAGTTCTCCAATTGTTTTTGGTGGGGATTGCGAAATTTGAGGTTTGTATATTTATTTTTTTTGGTCGTTTTGTTGAGTTGGAAATCGATTTGCTTAATTTGTTGGAGAATAATATAAATTCAATCTCACACATCCAGACCGAAAAGAGAGAAAAAAAAGTTCAATCACACACATCCAGAGCTAAAGAAAAGTTCAATTTTGTATCTAATATATTTCACCATTTCATTTTTGCAGTTCTCTTGGTTCAAATCTTGAGCCTAGCGTCGATGGATGGGAGAACCTATTTGCAGCGTTCATCTCTATAATTGGATTGCTTTTATTCTTATATCTCATTGGAAATTTGCAGGTTTTTACTCTCTCTTTTTTTTGGCTCTGATATTCTATATGCATATTGTTGGTTTTTTTTTTTTCTAAAGCTTGGGTTGGTTTTTGATTGGGAAGGATAAAGAACTAATTCCTAGTTAATGACTGAGCTACTTGTGTTGGCCTATATAGACATACATGCAGTTGGATACTCAAAGAATAGAGGCGCATAGACACAAGATGAAAGTGGAACGAAAGATGAAAGAGAGAGATAAAGAGACGGAGTTGTGGTTATCTGCAAATGGCATCCCCAAAAGGTTGCATAAGGATATGAAGTTGAAGATCATGGAGAAGGTACAACAAGAACTTGAAGAAAACAGGGATGCTGATTTGGACAAGATCTTCTCTATTCTTCCCTTGGATCTTCAGCTCCAAATTACAGATCATAAGCATAGACTAGAGATGAAAGGTCGAGAGACAGAGTTGTGGTTATCTGAAAATGGCATCCCCAAAAGGTTGCATAAGGATATGAAGTTGAAGATCATGGAGAAGGTACAACAAGAACTTGAAGAAGACAGGGATGCTGATATGGACAAGATCTTCTCTATTCTTCCCTTGGATCTTCAGAGCCAAATTACAGATCATAAGCATAGACTAGAGATGAAAGGTCGAGAGACAGAATTGTGGTTATCTGAAAATGGCATCCCCAAAAGGTTGCATAAGGATATGAAGTTGAAGATCTTGGAGAAGGTACAACAAGAACTTGAAGAAGACAGGGATGCTGATATGGACAAGATCTTCTCTATTCTTCCCAAGAATCTTCAGAGCCAAATTAGAAGTTGTATGCCTATGACTAGGTTGAAGCAGGTAAGTTCCTCCAAACACATGACTCTAATAATTACTAGCCGCCTATCCATATATATATATATATATATATATATATATATATATAAATTGAGCTTAGACCCATAAAATTCATTTGTAATCACCTACAATCCTTTCCTTCATTTTTCTATTTAAAATACCCAATTTTTTCAAGTAAAACCCGCTGACTAGGATCCAAGTAAGCAAGTTACCTAATCTAGCTTAAAATCTGATTTATTCTATTTTTGGGATTCCAAAACTACCCGTATTTACAAGTTAACGTGTTATGTGGAGGTGTAACTAATGACACACGTTGAATTTGGAAAGATCTTCAAATGGTTATAATGGATGTAGGAATTAATTTAGAAACTTATTTGAAATTAAATATTAAATTCAACATTAACATATTAGTAACGTTTTGGTTTATTTTATGACCAAAAACAAAAACGTTTTGGTTTATTTAATAAATTTTTGTTGTTGTTTTCCTTTTATGAATTATACTATTAGTAATCTATTTTATTATAGTTTTATGAATAATAGTGTACATTCTAATTATGTTGAAAAATATTTTGATAATCTATTTATTGTTTGTTTTATGAAAAACATTTTTTTTAAATGAACCTATTTTTTCTCTAAATAATGTACCTATTTTTTTCTCTAAATTATGTACCCTTTTTTCTCTGAATAAAGTACCAATTATTTGTTTTATGAAAAACAATTTTTTAAATGAACCTATTTTCTCCCTCCAAATAATGTACCTATTTTTTTCCTCTAATAATATACCTAGTAAAACAATGTACATATTTTTTTTTAAATGAACCTATTTTTCCTCTCCAAATAATGTATCTATACACATTTGTAGGTATATTGTAAAATAATTTACCTATGGGTAAATAATGTACCTATATTTTCTATAAATTATTGTGTACCTATTTTTAATTTATGAAAAATGTACGGAAATTTCAATTACAAAGTAACTGACTTAGTTTTTTTTTTTTTTTATTTAAAAAATTTGGTAAATAATATACCTATATTTTATTTAAATAATATATTTATATTTAATTTTTTTATAGGTATATTATTGGATATGTAATTTACAGATTTTTTTTTTGGTTTGCAATTTTAGGGGGCGGTATGTGAGATGGAATGACAACCAAAAGAAATGGGGTGATTGATATGCTATTAATAGGGAGTGTTAATTACAATTATGACAGTTAATGAAATGCTTGAAATAAATTATAAATAAAATATGAAGTTTGGTGGCAATGATGTAAAAAATATAGGAATACTACGACCTCTTATATCCTACTAGTCATTTAAATTTGAAATTGGGTTTTACACATAGATTTATAGAGTGATGGGTATATGTCTAGGAAATAGAAAATATAGGGATCTATATTGGACAATTATATATATCAAAATTGATATTACTTGTGTCATCCATCCAAATAAACATTTAATAATAACTTGTTTACTTATGCAGTGTTATATAAGGATAGAGTGAGACGTGGGTGAATTTTGTAAACCAAAGAGTAATAAGAGTAAATCTGTAAAACAAGTAATTAAACAAAAACTAACAGATTGATTTGTACAATCTCTAAGGGGAGAGATATAGTTGTGAAACTTTCAAAATAGCAACACACATCCTTAGTTTATAATACAACACATCCTTAATTAAAATTAGTATAATTAAATAATTAAATAAAAGGTTATTTATGATTGAAGACGAGAAGCATGAAAATTAAGGAACATCCATGCCATTGCCATATATGAATCTCACAAAACACCAAGATCCAGGCACACATCACTTGAGATTCAGAGAGATGCGACTAACAATATTGTAATTAGTATTCTTTCTGTATTCTTCTAAGATAAGATGTATGTATTTATTAATTCATTCTATTTCTAGGTGCCAACTTTGAAAAACATAGATGAACGTGTGTTGAGAAGAATTTCTGGGTGTCTTAAGCCCAGGGAGTTTGATGACAATTCTATCATCATTGAAAAGGGTAAACCACTTGGAATGATGGTATTCATTGTGGACGGACTTGTATCCATTGAAAAGAGAGATGGTTCTTCTTCTTCTAATGATAATTTGCAGCAACCAACTCGAGGTGCAGGAGAAGTATGTGGAGAAGTACTTCTACGTTGGCCATTGTCGGTCTTATATCTTCGAGACGTATTACTCTTGGCAACCGAGTCTGCTAAGGCAATAGGTCATGTTGAAGCCCTTGTTCTCAAGGCTAGCGACTTGCGGGGAGTGGTCAAAATGGACTATTTCGCTGGGATGATTTGTAGAACATTGAGTGCAAACGAACTTGAGAAGGCGACAGACAACTACCAACAAAGTAGAATCATTCGTGAGTACGAGGATGCAACCTTTTACAAAGTCGAAGTACTGCGCCAAACCAATTTTTGTTTACGTGTAAGTATCAATCATTGTACTTCGTCCTTTTTCCTCTTGTCTTTAGGAAAAGTTAAGTCTCCTTGAATCAAATTTGGATCTATCTCGTACAATGTCTTTGACTCAGTACGCTGATCACTAGTTCCTGCGCAAAACGGGCTGCAGGTAGGCCTTTTGTGAATACATCAGCAAGCTGATCTTGAGATGAAATGAACCGCACTTGATGACTTCCAGCAGTAAGACGTTCACGGATAAAATGATAATCAATAGCAACATGTTTAGTGCGGGAATGAAAGACAGGATTGGCAGCCATGTAGGTTGCAGATAAATTGTCACAATGAAGAAGAACTGGTTTAGAAAGAGAGAAGTGAAGTTCATGAAGAAGACTCTGAATCCAAATTGTATCAGCACAAGCATGGGCAAGTGCACGATATTCGGCCTCCGCACTGGAACGAGATACAGTGCGTTGCTTTTTAGCACTCCAAGATATAAGAGTCTTGCCTAAGAAAACACAATACCCAGTGGTGGAGCGTCGAGTATCGGGACATCCAGCCCAATCAGCATCAGAGTATGCGACAAGAAGAGAGGGGGCAGGAGAAAGGTGAATGGGTAGACCATATCCGAGCGTGCCTTTCAGGTAACGGAGAATGCGTTTGACAGCCTCAAAATGAACATCAGTAGGGGAGCCCATAAATTGAGAGACATGTTGAACGGCATAGGAAATGTCGGGTCGTGTGAAGGTTAAGTATTGCAAGGCACCCACAAGTTGCCGATAAGGAGTGGGATCTGAAAGTGGTGAACCATGAGAGCGTGATAGAGAGGTCTTGGAAGCTGTAGGAGTAGTCGCAGGTTTGCACTCAAGAAGGTTGCTGCGTTTGAGAAGATCAAGAGTGTACTTGTTTTGAGTAAGATGAACTGAATCCGGCAAATAAGAAACTTCAACACCCAGAAAGTAATGCAATCTACCAAGATCCTTGATTTCAAACTCAATGCCCAATCTGTGAATGAATGTACGGAGTTGATTGGAGTCGCTACCTGTAAGAACAATATCATCCACATAAAGTAACAGAATCATCATAGAATGTGCATCTTTGTAAACAAACATGGAAGAGTCAGCTTTGCTATTAACAAAACCAACACGAAGTAGGAATGAGCTAAAGCGATGAAACCAAGCACGAGGGGCCTGTTTGAGACCATAGAGAGCCTTATGAAGCTTGCACACATGGTGAGGGCGACTAGGATCAACAAAACCAGGAGGTTGTTGCATGTAGACTTCTTCAGTAAGAAGGCCATGGAGAAAAGCGTTTTTGACATCCAACTGTCGGAGAGACCAACCAGAAGAGATAGCTAAACTGAGCACAGTGCGAACAGTGGTAGGTTTCACAACGGGACTGAAAGTATCAAAGTAGTCCACACCGGGTTGTTGATGGTAACCCTTGGCAACAAGCCTAGCTTTGTGACGTTCAATAGTCCCATCAGAATGGCGTTTTACTCGGAAGACCCATTTACAACCAACTGTATTGAAATGAGGGGATGAGGGAACTAAAGACCAAGTCCCTTGTTTAAGAAGAGCATTGAACTCTTCAACCATAGCATTTTTCCATTCAGGAAAGCGAGAGGCCTGTGTGTAAGAAGTAGGTTCATCATCAGTAGTTAAAAAAGCAGCAAAAGCTTGAGGCAGGGGATAACGGGTGGAGAAATTGGCATGATATTTGGGATTGGGTTTATGTATCCCAGATTTCGAGCGAGTGTGGATCGGGCTGGAGCGTGAGGGTGGTGGTTGAGTAGAAGCAGTAGAAGGTGCAGAGGCAGGGGCTGTGTCCAGCGCTGCCGTTGAGGATAAGGAGGAGGACAGAGGCTCGAGAGCTGGTCCAACGTCTGGAGCAGTCAGGCAAGAAGGGACGTTGTGACTGGCACTGCCGGATGCTGGGAGCAGCATGGCGTGCGATCTGGGGAAGTCGGGGGCAGGGTTGGAGGATGGGATTAGAGGCACGGGATCAGGGGATGGAGGCGTGATGGCTGAGGACGGAGAGAGGGCAAGTGATGAGGTATGAGATGTGGCTTCGGGGTGAGTTAGGTTGGTGGATGAAGGAGGAAAAGGCTCATGGGCTGAAGGCAAAGAGGAGAGGGAGGATTGGGCCGCAGAGAAGGAAGGAGGGTTGGGCTGGGCCGTGGTGTGGGGTTGAGGGGAGGGGCTGGAGCTGGGCTGCTGGAGGTGTGGCTGGGCTCCTGGGGCTGTGGCGTGGGCCGGGTGCACTGTGGGAGGATTTGATGCTGGTGGGGGTAGCGGAGAGAGCAAAGGGTCAGGGTCAATGCCAGCAGGAACAATATCGAAGGTGTGTGATGGAGCCGGGGAGGAAGCAGCAACAGGGACAAAATAATAAAATCTGTCTTCATTGAAAACAACATGCCGAGAAGTGTAAAGGCGACCGGTTGGTGGATGGAAGCATCTATAACCACGATGACGATCACTGTAGCCAACAAAAACACACTCAAGAGACCGAGGTTGTAGTTTGTTAGAAACATAATCACCTAAGAAGGGATAACAAGTAGAACCAAAAACGCGAAGCAAGGAATAAGCAGGAGGATGACCAAATAATTTGTGATACGGAGAGACCCATTGGAGAACAGGAGTGGGTAGTCTATTGATTAAATAAACGGCCGTACAGAAGGCCTCGGCCCATAAATTATGAGGGAATTGGGCAGTAAGAAGGAGGGTGCGACCCATGTCAGCAATATGACGGTGTTTGCGTTCGGCCAAGCCATTTTGTTGAGGGGTATGGGGACACGAGAAACGATGAACAATACCATTTGTAGCACAAAAATGGCGAAACTGAGAGTTGTCAAATTCTTTGCCACCATCACTTTGAAATGTTTTGAGAGAGATGGAAAAATGATTGCGAACATACATGACAAAAGTGGAAAAATGACCAAAGACTTCAGATTTAAGACGCATGGGGAAAATCCAAGAATAACGGGTGAAATCATCAGTGAACAAGACATAGTAACGAAAACCAGAAATTGAAGCAGTGGGAGACATCCAAACATCCGAGTGTATTAAGTCAAAAGGAGCAACAGTAGAGTGTTCTATGGGAGAGAAAGAAAGTCTTATTGATTTTGCCAATGCACAATGTTTACAATGTTCACGTGGTAAACGAAAGGAGGAACCAAGTAAAGATTGAGAAACAAGAGTGCCGAGCACTTTATTGGAGGGATGTCCAAGACGGTGATGCCAGAGAGACGAGGACGAGACAACGGTGGTAAGAGCAGTTGGAGAGGTAGGCAAGAGCTGGGGAAAGATAGGATAAAGACCATCTTTACATGGGCCCTGAAATAGAACAACACCAGTTTTCAAGTCACGAATAATATAACCCCATGGAAAGAAAGTAATACTGACAAGGGAATCCTGAGTAAACTGAGCAATGGATAAGAGATTTTTACGAAGAGAAGGAACACGAAGAACGTCGAAAAGACGAAACAAAAAATTGCCAGAAGAAAATGAAACGTTACCAGAATGAGTAATGGGAAGGGAGTCACCATTACCAAAGACAACTTGATCATGAGGGGAAATAGTGGCGGAGGAAACGTTGGTGGAGCGACGGGCATCATTGGTCATGTGATTGGTCGCACCGGAATCCAAGTACCAATTAGGATCAGATGAGGCAGCAACATGCATGCCGGCGAAAGCACGGGACTGAGGGCACTGAGAAGCAATGTGACCATACTGGCTGCAAGTCCAACACTGGACAGGGGAACGAGTAGCAGGAGACGGACCCAAAAGGCCAGAAGAGTTCTGATTAGGACGCTGGCGGCGGTTGGAAAAAGATGACGGAGGATTCGAGCGAGGCGAACGCGAGTCCTTGGGCGCACCGCGGGGGCTACGCTGATAGTGCTGGTGGGCATGGTGCTGGGTCAAAAAGGCAGTGGGCTGTGGGGAAGGCGAAATGGCAGCATGGTGTTGTTGCTGGGCTTCAAAGGCCAGAAGGCGGGCACGCAATTCAGCAAAGGAGGGTAATGGAGAAAATGTGGTGATGGCAGTGACAAGCATCGCATATTCCGGACCTAATCCCCGGAGAACATAAGTGACTAAGTCAATAGGAGAAACGGGAGAATTGATAGCACTGAGTTGATCCGCCAGATTCTTGGCAAGAGAGAGATATTCTGTAATTGGTTTAGAGCCTTTGGTGAGAGAGAGAAGCTGAAAACGAATGTGCGTGGCATTCGCAAGAGACTGTTGGGAAAAATTTTCCCGAAGACAATCCCAAATTTCCTTGGAGGTAGAACAGCCAACAACCTGAGAGAGGATGGATTCCTTGAGAGTGGAGCGAAGCAGACTCATGAGATAGTGGTCAGTTTGAAACCAAGTAAGATACTCAGGATTGGGCGTGGGATCAGAAGAAGGAATGTCGGTTGCTTTGGCGGAATCAGAGGAAGTATCAGGAGAGAGGAAAGGGGAGGGGCAGACATAAGAGCCATCAACGAAACGCCACCAATTTTGCCCAATAAGAAAGGGCTTGAGTTGACTTTCCCAAAGTAAAAAGTTGGATTCTGAAAGTTTGTAGGAGGCAAAGGAGGAGATGTTAAAGGGAAGAGTGGGACCAGTGAGAGAAGAAGACGAGGAGGCTATAGTAGAGGCCATGAGAGTAGAGAAAAAAAAAAGAAAAGAAGCGAGGAAAAAGAATAAAATGCCGAGGCTCTTAGGCTCTTGATACCATGTAGAAAAGATACTTTTTCATATATGCAATTCACGGGTACAGGCCGTATATACAGGCATAGGAGGTAGGTAAATGGTTTTACAACGGTAGTGCAGTAATTATATCAAACCTAAATGCTGTAATTACAATACAATAAAGCTATAATTAAGATACAATAACAATGTAACGGAAATACTCCTTGAATGGGCATAACTATGATTGAATGTCATGATTGTGGTGGTAACTCCCTAACAAAGTCAAAAGCCAGCTTCTCCTAACAAAGAAGGGGAAGAGCCACCCCTGGCAACCTGTATTCTATCCTCAATGAAAGAGGGTCGCTTGAATCAAATTCTGGATGGTGAAATAATAGTCAATGATAATGAAGCAACTTCTGAGACGGCCAAAAAGTTGGCGGATCTGGCAAAAAGATGTTTGGAGTTACAAAGGGAGGAAAGGCCTTCCATGGAGCAAGTAGCCGTGGAGCTTGAGGGATTGCGCAAGTTTATGGCAGAGTATCAAAGGGGACAACCCAGTTTCTCAATCTGGCCAAACTCTAATTAGTGTTGTTTGCAGATGCTTTATTAATCTAATTAGTGAATAATTCTATGTTAATCTTGTCCTCTCGACTGTAAGCATTATATTAATCAACTCACCACTAGTGTCTTGTAGGCGTTGGTGAAGAAGTTGACAACGCAGGATCCGAATCCTAAATTACCTATTGCCCCCACAGAAATCCAAGTTGCGGCTGTGACCGTTTTCTTCAACAGGACTTCTATGCCTCCTATCCCCATTCTTGTCCCCTTCAACATCGTCAATAGGACTCCTACTGTAATCAGATCTGCGATCCTATGGGTAGGGGCCTAGGGGTGGGCATAAAAACCGATAAACCGAATGAACCGACCGAACCAAACCAAACCGAACCGAAAAATGAGGTTTTTTTGACCAAACCGAAAAAGTCAACACTAAACCTGACCCGAACCGAAGTCAACGGTTCGGCCTTCGGTTCAAAAAAATTTGGAACCGGAAAACCTGACCCGAACCGAGCATTAATCAATAATATATAAATATACCACGTGGCCTCTGTTTATTGGGTAAAAGAAGAGCTTTACCTTGAGGATGCTTGCACTAGATCACAACCACAACTAAACCTAGCTCCTTCACCTTTCTCTTTCATTTCACTCTCTCAAATTCAATCGCCGCCTCTCTCACCCTCTACCTCTATCGTCTCTCTCCCGACCTCACCCTCACCGTCATCGATCTCTCTCTCTCTCTCCTCTCATCTCCTGTCTCTTTCGACCTCATCCTCTCTCTCTCTCGACCTCATCCTATCTCATCTTCTGGTTTTTATTTTGTTCTTTTTGCAGGCAGAGAAGCTTAGTGGCAGTTGTTGGCGGCACTGGAGAAGGGAAGACATCACTTGTATTAGCCATGCTTGGAGCGCTGCCTCCCAGAGCAGATTCTGGTGTTGTAATCAGGGGGACTGTTGCTTATGTTCCCCAAGTTTCATGGATTTTCAATGCTACTGTGAGTCGCAGCATCTCTTCTTTGAATGCCTACAATGTTCAATCTGTTATTTGTCTTTTTTTCTTCATTAGTTTTATGATTAAGTTCTTTCAAACGTTTTCAACTATTTCTGACAAATAAATATGAGTTGATATGGGTGAATAAAGCTGTATGGGTGTGTATTTCAACTTTCAAATAACCTATTTGATGGGTTTATGGGTTTTTGTTTATTTATTTAGTTTCCCTGCGTATATACACTTGTTATCAGTGTGTATTGGTTGATTATATTGGTTGCAAAGAGGGATCTTTGTGCATCTATCTTTAAGATACCTGGCTATCCTTGAAGCGCCCCTTGTTGCAGTTCATATTGTACTGCTGGGTTCCAGATTCTTTCTTTTTGGCCATGAATTTTTATGTTCAATTTTTGTAGGAAACATACAAATAATATCATTAAGAACAAGCCATGGAATGCTTTTTTAAATCTGCTGTTTTTTGTAGTGCATGCCCATCATATATTGATGGCACTGTAAGATTTTTAGCAATATAAAAATATATTTGAATATGTAAAATAAGAAGTGGTCCTGTACTTCAATTGGTTGATTTTACTTGGAGAGAGGTATTTGAATCTGTAGTTTTCAGGTATTTGATTTTACTTGGTTGATTTTGCTTCAAAATTTGACTGAAACCCGCGAAGCTTCAGGTATTTGAATATGTAGTTTTCTGGGTGATAGTAAATGAATGCATTACTACTAGAATGAAACATCAGAAATCCCCCATTTTCAAAGCTTTTCATCAGTTGATATAAGCCATAAGGCCACTCCTCATGACAACCTGGATCAATATAAAACATTTTCGTCCAAGACTTTTCTTCACCACAATCTTTCATTACCCACACATTCAGAGGATATATAAAAGCAACTTCACATACACACCTGTAATGTTCATTAATTAATTTACTCATTCTTTCATTTTGGATGAATCTAGTTTGCTTTGGAACAGAGCTTATAAGATGTTTTGAATGATAACTAATTGAGAAGTGTTTTTATCTGTGTATTTGAGTCGATTGAGGTGCTATAACTTGTTTTGATCAGTTTAAATGATTTCAGACAGAAACTACAAACACTTTTTTTTTGGGTGAAATTAACTATCGAGTTGGAGTATGATTCTGGTTGTTTGGTGAGTGATTTTAAACTGATACAAGTGTATTTTTTTTTGCAGCTCCCTTAACTGATACAATCATACGAGTGAATCTGTTTGGTATTTAAAATTTAATTTGGTGTATTACTTGTATTTTTTGTCATGGGTTGTAAAATATAATTTGGTACTTTACTTGTATTTTTTGTCATGGGATGTAAGAAACAACTAATTTGATAGTTGGGTGATGCTTGTGATTGTGATTTAGTTTAGAAACTAAAAAAAAACAGGTTATAATTTAGTTGAATTTACAGGATTTGGTTTAGGAAAAATGAAGTGGGCTTTAATGGATGGCCTGTTTGAAAAATTGGCATTGTGGAAAAAACTTGGGCTTTTGAATAAATAAGCCAATTAGGTTTTGGCAATTTGACCCAAAAAATAAAGATTTTGGCCCAAAAAAGTGATTTGGGCTTAAAAATAACTAGTAGTGGGC
Source organism: Prunus avium (assembly GCF_965620075.1). Lineage (NCBI taxonomy): Eukaryota > Viridiplantae > Streptophyta > Magnoliopsida > Rosales > Rosaceae > Prunus > Prunus avium. Next base: position 38,436,017 of record NC_142285.1, read on the forward strand.
TAAAGCCCAAAACCGACCAAAAAGCCTGAACCGAACCGGAGCCTATCGGGTCGACCGATTCGGCCCAATTTCGACTTTCAATTTGGAGCTGATCCGACCCGAGAACCGATATCTTACTCGGTTCGGCCCACGGGTCACTCAAAATTCAACCCGACCCGAACCGTGCCCAGGCCTATAGGGGCCACCCCGCTCTCCGGCTGTCTTGAGGACTCCTTGATCTTCTCTCCAAACTCCTTTCTCTCCTCACAGGTGATCTGGATCGACTGCACATTAAAAAAAGCGAAATGAATAATTGAGTTGTTAAGAAACTAAACTGAACACTATGCTGTGCTTTCTCTTGATATCATAGCCGTTGGTATCAATAACTATAACAACCGCGCGTCCTTCTCCTGCCAGTGAATGGGACAAGTCTTTGCTTCACGTGGGCGCTAGGCTTTCTCGTGAGGCCCGCTTCGGTTTATGGACTGCAACCAACCACACCCATACATTTTAGACACTGCGGTTGGGCTTCAAGCTTTAGACCCCAAAACAGGTCCATTGGGGGATGGTTTGGTGGCTTCAGTTTCCAAACTGTAAAAGCCTCCATTGGACTTGCTCTCACTATAGTAATTTTAAGCATTCAGCTACATTATAAAAGAGAAATTGACTTTATGCCAACCGGGTCTAAGGCCATCCCCAATAGTTGGGACTCTAAAAAGGGTTTATAGAGCCCCATTTAGAGCTCCGATGGAATCTTTGGGGCTCTAAGGGAATCACTCCCACAATGGGAAGCCCTATATTCATGGCGGGCTCTATATTTTTTTATGATATAATTTGATTTATGTGGTTTTTTTTTTTTTTGGGTTAACTATTTTAGACAAGATTTGGAAATCAACATTTATTTCATAGATACAATACAACATGATTAAATTAAAACAAGAGATTAACAAAAAAAAATTACAAAAAATTAAATAATCTAGTGAGTGAAAAAATTTGACAAATTGATCAAGAGTAATAAAGATGTTGCGGTGTGTAAAAATTATGAGAGATATGGTGGATATTTTATAGGAAGAATTGAGTTGCAAATCTTTTTTTCTTTTTTTTTAAAGAAAAAAAAAAGAAACAATATGGCCCTGTATAGCCGTTGGACATAAATGTAGCAGTTTATATTTGTTGGCTTTGAAAAAATGGTTTAACAATATAGCCGTTTACACAGCTTTTGAAAAGTTGGTTTAGCATGTTGGGTCAACATGCTGTTGACAAAACCAAAAAATGGCAAGTATGGCCTTGTACAATCGCAATGCAAGTGAGAAAGCCAAAAAGTTGGGTTGCAATCTTTTTCCTTGCGGGACCCACTCGATTTCAAGGACTTCAACCAAGCACATACATTTAGCTATTACTCCGGTTGGGCTTCAAGTTTTAGAGCCCCAAATTTGCACCATTGGGGATGCCTTTTTGAGGAAAGTTTGTATATGTGGGAGCCTTGTGGTGGTTGAGCCCCAAATAGAGCCCTCATTGGGGATGGCCTAACCCAATGGAAAATGACCTTAATTTGCAGTCTAGAGATCTCATATCCCTACGACATCATAGTTGTGTGTGCATGAAAAATCCCTCTTCAAATAGTTAATAAGCGTTTTTATTATATAAACATGTTATTTATAAACATGTCATTTTTATTATATAAAATATTCTACCCATATTGTTTGACTCTACTTTCATTGGAGTTACGACTCAAGATAGCGTCAGAAACATCTGGAGCACTAGCTTACTTACCCTCGTTCACTCCCACGCCGATCATACACCAATGTTTGGCGACGAAATGTTAAAGAAGATCGCACACAATAAGCAGTCAATATTGTAAATTGATTCTTAGTTATTTACTTACCTATTTCTGTATTTGGTTAGTCGTAATTGTAGGCAATAGAATAGGAATGTCTTGTACAATTCTAGTATAAAGCTGTAACTCTTGTTCTGTGAATATACAATAAAATCAATTCTTCCACATTTGGTTTCTCTTGATGGTATCAGAGCGACGATCTGAATAAACCTAACCAAATACAAACATCACCCTAGCAGCACAGTCATGGGTGACAACATCGAAAAGAAGTCAACCGACACAGGCATGCCTTCAAAGCCAAAATGGGAAAACCCCAACCACCCGCTCTACCTTCATCATGCGGACCAACCCGGCGTAATCCTTGTCCCGCAGCCTTTGGTAAAAGATAACTACAGCACATGGGTTCAGTCCATGAGCATGGCCTTAACGATCAAAAACAAGATTGACTTCGTTGATGGGTCAATCAAACAACCAAGTGGGGATAAACCTGATGAATTGCAGCAATGGAAGCGCTGCAACAATTTCGTCAAGACATGGCTATTGGGGTCGATGTCGAAGGAAATTGCTGGCAGCGTCATTCACTGCAAAGACGCGAGCCAGATGTGGCTTGATCTCCAAGAGTGATTTTCTCATGTGAATACTGTTCAGCTTTTCCATATCAAGAATGAAATCCATGATTGCGTACAAGGCAGCATGACTGTGAGTTCCTATTTTACTAAACTTAAGAGCCTTTGGGATGAAAGGGATGCGTTGTGCTCAATTCCTGCGTGTAGCTGTGGAACAACCAAGGAGATTGCTTCATACATAGAGACTCAGAAAACAATGAAATTTCTCATGGGTCTAAACGACTCATATGCCACTGTTCGTAGTAACACGCTCTTATTGGAACCGTTGCCCACAGTAAACAAGGCATATTCGCTGGTCCTTCGACATGAAAGGCAAGCGGAGATTTCTAATGGGAAAACTTCTACCCAACCAGAAGCAGCTGTTTTTGCAGTAAAGAACTCGAGTCGTGAATCCGAATCAGAAGAGAAGGGCCTTCGATGTGCAAAGTGCAACAAGATGAATCATAGCACCAAGAATTGCCGTGCTCACCTTAAATGCACCTTTTGTGGCTGGAAAGGTCACTCATTTGATTACTGTCGCAAGAGAGCGGCGGCATTAGAAGCTGAACAAGGTAGTCTCTCAAAGGGCAACCAGGTTGCATCATATGCATCTGACGCGAAGGGGACGGTGTCCAATTTCCCTTTTTCACATGAGGAATGTAAACAGATTCTCCACATGTTGAGCAAGAAAAAATCCTCTATGGCCAATCAAGTTGGTAATTCTTCAAATCATGAAGAACTATCAGGTAAAGCTTTTTCCCTTACTTATAATGGCAAGAAGAACACTTGGATTTTGGATAGTGGTGCTACGGATCATATGGTTTGTAGCCCTGATTCGCTTACACATTCAAAGACAGTTGAAAATCATACTGTTGAATTACCAAATGGTTCATTTGCTCAAGTCACCCATATTGGACAGATTGTTTTCTCTCCCAATTTCATTCTCAATAACGTCTTATGCGTACCACTTTTTCAACTCAATCTAATTTCCATTAGCAAGTTAGCTTCAGATTCCTCTTGTATCACGGTGTTTCTAAGCCAATTTTGTGTCATACAGGACCTACGCTCGGGGAAGATGATTGGGACGGGATTTGAGCGGGAGGGACTCTATTATCTCGATCAAGCAAAGAAAGGAACATGCAACTTCGTTCAAACTCTAGCCTCTGGTCTTTGGCATCAACGCCTTGGACATCCATCAAAGAAAGTTTTTCAGTTATTTCCCTTTTCCAAAAATAAATCTTGTGATATAGACAAGTGCCTAATTTGCCCATTGGCCAAACAAACAAGGTCACCATTTCCGTTGAGTTCCATTTCCAGTAAAGTATGTTTTGATTTGATACATGTTGACATTTGGGGTGGTTATAAAATTGCTTCTCTTGTTGGTGCAAAATATTTTCTCACTATTGTAGATGATTTTACTCGCAGTACATGGGTTTATTTGATGAAACATAAATCTGATACAAGGGATCTTCTAGTTCAATTCATTCACATGGTTGAGACTCAATTCAATTCTAAGGTCAAAATAGTGCGTAGTCGAGTTCAAACTTGAAAATTTTTACGCCCTCAAAGGCATTGTTCATCAATCTAGTTGCGTCAACACACCACAACAAAATGGTGTTGCTGAGCGCAAACATAGCCATTTGCTCAATGTGGCACGAGCCTTGCTTATTCAAGCCGGGCTACCTAGACAGTTTTGGGGAGATGCAATTCTTGCTTCAGCATATCTCATAAATAGAACACCAACCCCTCTTCTCCATGGTAAAACGCCATATGAGAAATTGTTTCATCAAGCTCCAACTTATTCTCACTTAAGGGTATTTGGTTGTTTATGTTTTGTCTCCACCCATGCACAAAAACCTTCAAAATTTGACCCTCGTGCTACTCGTATTTTTCTTGGATACCCTTATGGTCAGAAAGGGTATCGTGTATTTGATCCAATCCTCAAAAAGGTTTTTGTCTCACGGGATGTTACTTTCTTTGAAGAAAAATTCCCTTTTCAAAATCATGCTCATTCCGCTGCACCACCTCTCTTTTCACAACCTCATGCCCCCCTTTTGACATTTGATGTTGACTCTTTCCCAGAGCCAATATCTTCAACCCACATATCAGAAGAGACTTCTTCTTGCCCAACACCACCAGAAAACATGATCACCTCCTCACCTTCCGCAACCCCATCATCTGATACTACAAACAGTGTGATCACCCCATCTTCACCATCACCCACATCTTCTTCTTCTTCAATACAACCACCGTTACGGCGTGGTGCACGTCAAACCAAGCCTCCACCATTTTTGTAGGACTTTCATGTCGAGGCAGCCCTCCAATCCAGACCCGCACCTTCATCTTCTACGAACGTGGTCAAGTCTTCAGGTACTGCTCATTCTCTTTCACAATTTTTGTCTTATGATCGACTTTCTTCTGCTCATAAAGCCTTCACTACTCACCTCACTCTTCTCAAAGAACCCACCAGTTTTTCACAGGCAATTACAGATCCAAAGTGGCGAGATGCCATGCAACATGAAATTGCAGCTCTCCAAGCAAACAACACGTGGACTCTCATGCCCTTGCCCTCTCATAAACGTCCCATTGGATGCAAGTGGGTTTACAAAATCAAGTTAAAACCAGACGGGACCGTCGAGCGGTACAAAGCTCGGTTAGTTGCGAAAGGATACAGTCAAATAGAGGGTGTTGATTACAAGGAAACATTTGCCCCTATGGCAAAATTGGTGACTGTTCGTGTTCTTCTTAGCATTGCAGCCTTACAAGGATGGCACTTGCACCAGCTCGACGTGAACAATGCGTTCTTGCACGGTGACCTTGATGAGGATGTATACATGACCTTGCCTCCTGGTTTCGGATGAAAGGGGGAGACTCGTGTGTGCAAGTTAAACAAATCCTTGTATGGCCTAAAGCAAGCCTCGAGACAATGG